>NC_088306.1:24219555-24390935 GCF_032854445.1 Liolophura sinensis
TGACCATAGTTATATCACAAGTACGCAGCGCCATCTATGATGTTATCTGACGAAAATCTACCTTTTAATTGATTGTAGTTGAGAATGGACTTATACTTCTCATACTTAGAGTAAGAGAATTTTCAAGAAACAGGTATGCTCCTTACTATATTCCCCCTCTCTGTATGGGAAATTTGTTAAATACCGTTACTATATTGTGTAAACGTTAGTTGATGTTTGGTGCTGGCCTTAAGGCCTTTGTAGTACATATTACTGAAGATAGCGGAGATTTATTCAACGATGTTCGAGTGGGGTAAAATGAAACACTTTGTGTGGGCCAAGACGAAACAAATTTGGGGTGATTCGACTTACCCCACTTTATGCTCTTACTCTTGGGAAAGATGTCTAGGACATACAAACGGAAGATTTAAAAGGGAGGGACTCCACTAAATGTGCTTCAAAGAGCTGAGGCGGGTTTTCGAGTTTGTAATCTACGAGAAACCGCTAGATGACTGCACCTTGAGAAGATATATTTTTAAAGTGAGGGATAATCCTGGTAAAGTTGTGGAAACGGGTAGAAAAGACTCTGAGGGCCGGTGTGTTTAAATTTTCAGACGGAGAAGGATTTGGTAAAGCAAATCAACGATTTAGCTGATCATGTCCATGGACCTAGTCAGCGCTTGTCACAGAACCGTGTTTAAGTTACAACTTTGCCCGGGTTTCATCAAGGTCATATATCTTGAGGCTGCAACATATGCTTTGTCCATAACAAGGGTTGTCATAAAATTTGTCCACCGTACGACGAGTGAAAGGTATTGCCTGCGCCAATGAGATAGCTTCTGCCATCCTGTTAGCAAGAATGTATCGTTTTCTGAATGCCATGAACCAGTCCTCGCCGGCGTTTCTTTCATTTGTCCATTTTGAAAGTATGTTAACTCAGTTTCTCTTAACATATTTAAACGCCAACTCTCATTTTTTTCAAACTGGAAAACTGGTAACGCGAGATTATGCAGTCTACAGCGGGAAATATTTTACCACCCATGCTGGTGTTTCCCAAGGTGAACTTTTGTGATCACTTCCTAGACGGGGCTAAACCGGTGCAATTGGAGGGGCAACTAGATTTGGTTAGATGATTGAGGGGCTCTATTGGAGTATATGAAACACTTCATACATCCTATTCCTTTAGCTATTGATTTAGCGAGAGAAAATGGTGTAGTGATGGTAACCTTGCCACCAACCCCTAGACCGCTGTGTTCATGGGCCCTTCAAAACCGCATACAACGCTGGATCGATTCCAGGCAAGACAGTAACCATTTATGATATCCCATCCATCGTAACAGAGGTCCATGTTAATGGAATGACACACAGAAACATTCTATCTGGTTCCGCTCAACAGGAATATATCCCTTTAACATGACGCCTTTTCAAAGAAACAGACTCTGTTTCTTCCCCAGTAACTGATCGTCCAGATCCGATGGCTAGACAGGAAAGTGAGCCGTTGACACAAAACCATGCAGCGAGAAATGAAGGTGGGGTTGCAGACGAGCACAATAATGCAGGCCCTAAAATAAGGTTCGGTTATGGTAACCCATGTATAGCCTACCAGTTTTTGATGGTTGGTAATCCATTTGCCAAATAGGGTTACCACATGTCAGTGCGCCAAAATGGGAGAACAAAAGTTTATTGCCAATACCTGATCACAGCTTTTTGAGGCCTGTTCATGCAGTATTCTGTATTAACATAGTTCACCACTGTCGTTTAAACTTAAATTCATATTTAATGTTAACACAAAAAAGCGAATTACAGATGGCTGACTGCTACAATAACGACCCTATCTTCTGTCCATATATGAAATCCCACAAGAAATTGAAACAACTGTTGACTTTTTTAATGTTTCCTTTTTTATTTTACCAACATATAACACCTGGTTTCTTTGCTTAAATTTCAGTGACTAAACTCTTATAAAAATATGTTGTTTGTTGTATATTTTTGTAAGCCAGGATAAAGATACAGTTAAGATACAATTACATTTTGTTCAGCAGCTCTGCTGAGTTTTCAAAGCTCCATTAACAAGAAAGGTTTTCAATTAACTTTTCCGCTGCCAAATAAAGCATATATTAACATGTAATGCTTATGACTGAAAAGAAATCATACAAATGCAACGCTGTTACACAAATTATGAGATTCTTTGATGCAGCAACATCAATAGAAATGTGACAATTCGCAGTGTCTTTCGACTGAATTATTTTGCACACCAAATATGGGTGGAACCATAAAAAGTGACACACACAGAAAATATGTGAAAAAAACAGAAGTTATTTGCAATGTCTCTTGACTGATTGGTGCATTGTTTTTCACACACAAATGTGAAAAATATTTTGGGGCAGAAATATGACATAAATTCTGATTCGTTAGAGCCGCTCTCATCACTTAAAGCAGCGGCCTTGTCATTTTCCTGGTCTGTGTCTGAGTCCTGCATACAAATCACGAAGTAATCATCGGCTGTAAGACTGCCCAATGATTTGGACAACAGAGGCCCAACAGGCACAGGAAGGTACGTGTTACTTCGTGTTGCCAGGGAATTCACACTGGTCGACAAAGGACGTTTCTGTGGGACAGAGGAGCTTCTCTGTTTGCTGTTAAAGTACAGGCTATAGGCCTTGACCACCAGCTTAGTTTCATAGGTAGGGTCACAGAAGATCAAGACAGGGACGTTCAGTCTGAGGACCACGAAGTTATCCAGCACGGAATTACTTGTACAGAGTCTGGAAATTGTGAGGAGGAAATGTCTGAAGGGTGGCAGCCAAGCTCCCGGCTTGAAAGCGTTTTACGGCAACCAAAATCCTCCAAAACTTCCCACTGTTTCTGAAGAGTATGTGGGGGTTTAACATTATGTCATTTAATTTCTCGAATACTGGGGAGATCTTGAAGGTGTCCTGCGCAGCTAAGTCTGTTATGTGAGCAATACAATGGATTATCAGAAGCCACGATCTGTCTTGTCGTAAAACTGTCAGAGCCCCCTGTAGCCTCCCTAAATTGACAGCAGAGCCGTCAGCACAAGCAGAAACAAGACAGTCCTCATACTTCACATCTTCAACGTTTGTTTTTAAGGAGTTGTCGATGGCTACCTTATGCTTTTTGCTGAAATTCAACCAAATTTGGTAAGTTTTGGACAGCAAAGTAACAATTCAATGGAGTTTCCTCTAACTGCCGACTTAACATATACAAGTCCTTTTTCGTCTCTCGTTTTGCGCGCCTCGGAGCCTTCTTGCTCGCTCGAAAAAAAAATAAAGTTTCAGAAAATGTCTTTCATATCTTCCTCAAAAGCCTGAGCTAAATACTTCATCATATCAGATAATGCTGGCCGCCGTCGTACAAGTGAAATATTCTTGAGTACGGTGTAAAACACCATTCAAATAAATAAATCATCATTTCAGTGCAAGCCATGCTATTGTTCTTGTTTGCCACAAACTTCACACCATTCTTCGGACTGTATATGTCTCAGTATACGGCTTTTGTGGATATAATTCACCCTATCCACGTAATTCATCAACACTTGCTGTGACTGTTCCGATATTCCCCTCAGCCGCGCTTCCCTACGTATGTCGGCGATGTGTTCAGAGCAAATTTTGCACCGAAGATTAGTGAGTTTGTTCTCTTTGTTTGTCATAAATAAAGTCACTGTGCAGTCCGGTTTCCACTGTCACCGTTTCGCTATATGTTGACATTTCTTGCAATATTTGTCAGCTATACATTAATGTGTCATTTAGCAGAGTTTCTTCACATTGATGTTCTTGACAAGAAAACGCGAATGTTGTCATGGTAACACGGAGAACTCTTCTCTGTTTGGAGGTAATAACAGCATGCAATTCAATCCTTGTCGGTACGGGAGCACTATACCAGTTCTGCTGTACCATTTATTTAATTATTTCAGGTTTTAATGAAAAAAACAACGAGGCGCAAGATTAGCAGATATTGTCTCTTACTCGAATTTAATTTTTATTTTACTCTTTTTCATGGCGAACGGACGATCTATCTCGACAATTTACAGGACGACGACCGATGCGTAACCTGTACGAGCGTTCGCCGCTTATGTCCCGATGCTTTCTGACGAAAATATTTCTACAGTAGCACAAATACCATCTACTTCTTCTGGTCAGGAAAGTCCTTTAGCATGACCTGCAGCCTTCATTTTGCCACAAAATCTAGATATGTATCACCAGCGGACATTCCACCATTCCCGAAAGCACAACCAAGAAAATCTAAAGGGCGACGAAAAAAACAAACCACAAAGGCTGAACGTTGTTGTAATCAGTTGTTATTGTCGCATAACACTATTATCCCAGTCTGTACAGCGACCATTTCTAGATTGTTGCGTGAGGTACTTTAAGCCTCTTCATTTGATAGAAACTTGCTCAAAGCCCACTCTTTTCGTGGGAGCTTCGTCTTCACAAGCTCACTCTAAGGGGTATATGTGAGTGAAATTATGAAAGCAGCCGTTTGGTCCTCATCTAGGACTTCTCACGATTTTTGTGATAAGCCATAAATGCTATCTGGAAGGCAATTTGACTTTTCTGTTCACTCTAACACATAGTGAATAATTCAACATGTCTTCAAATGTAGGTTTTTCAACTGAGTTATAAAGTTTGGATTTCTCTTTTTCTGCTTCAGTTGTCAATTGCTGGGAGATGAAAAGGAGGATTTATCGTGTTCATGGTGCGAGGAGTTTATTTTGTGTATTGCATACAAATTTATGGAGCTTCCACAAAGAATCATTTCACACATTTTTTTGTAAGTTATTCTCGGATAGAATTATCATTTTACTGTCATAACAGTGCTTGATTAAATTATTTATGCATCATTTCCTTGCCTGTTAGTGGACAATCAGAAATAGATGTGAATGTGTCTTAAATGTAATTGTGCATTTGTCATTCATATCCTGCATTCATACAAGATAATATTTTGTCTTATCTCACTGCATGTGCGTGATTCACACAATGAAACTTGTAATGAATATGTTATTAGTGTATATTATCTCCTGTGGTTAAAAAAAGCACTTTTTGTTGCTTACAGGTGTGAAGTGTCTGCCAGTACATTTTCAACGTTGGTAAGCTACTTCAGTTACTTGGGTTGTGTATTCAGTTAAATTCATATAGAGTTTTAGATTTATAATACTTTGTTTAAATGTTTGCCTATAATTCAGTGAAAAATATTCTATATTTTTCCTATATTTTTATTAAAAACCTCCTATATTTTCCCCTATATTTTTGAAGGAGAGTGCTGAGAGCCCTGTAGGTTATGGTTTGCATTTACCGAACAATTGCGTAAACAGTCAAAACCCAAATTGCATATTATTAGGATTATTTCGAATTAGTAGCCTTGCCGGGTACTAGAACTTTTGTGAATATATTTTTATTCCCAGATTACAAATAAGGTCGGCGTCAAACACAGCGACATTTGTGATAAGCTAGATGAATTATATGTGAATGCTAGTGTATGTCGTAATACTTGACGTGGATGATTGTCATAAAACCTCACGTGAATGAATGTCGGATCCTACGCCCATCATACGCGGCGCGTAATTGCCGTGTGATGCGAACAACTACCTCTGATATCACTCCCTTCCTAAGCCGATGTTCCGACTCGCATCCGTGCCAGATATGTCCTTAGGATTGAGCAGTGATGTACACAACCTTAGTATCCTAGACCCGATTGTAAGAATCCGAACAGTCGATCATCATTTTTACCGCGGCCAGCGTTATGGTATACTGTAATAGCCGCTAACGTTTAATATGGTCAAGGTGTGATTATTTTTCAAATACACGCGTTTGTTTCATAAATATATACATTTATTGTATAAATGCAATTATTTATGTAGTAAATTGCATATATTATTCTTTAAACTGAGTGATTTGAAAACTTTTCTATATTTATGATCAACATTATACAAAGCTGTCATATCAGTTTCCTGGATAATGTCCTTGATTAAATCTTTAAAGTTAAACAATAAGCAAACAATAAGTTTATTATTTGTTCCTTGGAGATGTTTAAATATTTAAACATTTGTGTTGTTTTTTGGACTGTGGGAACAAGAGTTCGTTTTATTTATTTATTTATTTATTAGTGTTTTACGCCGCACTGAAGAATACTTCACTTATATGATGTCGGCCAGCATTATGGTGGTGAATAATGTAGACTTTCCTACCTATAGGATTCATTTTAAGTGATTTGCAAGTTTCGTAACACCATATCTGAATATGTAATATCTTAATTTTTGTGGCCACGCTGATTGCTGACACGCCCTTGACGCTTTAGCACCATAATAATTTCTTGTTGAAAATGGTTTTTGAAGTCGTAGCAGCGTAACGTACTTTAACCGGCAGTTTACTTATTACAATAACCCGTATTAACCTTCGAACGAAGAAATGTGTAATCTGGGATTTAGGTAAATACCACATCTCTTTTATAAATAAAAACATGTGGGGACAATTAGGTTGATTGTAGCATAGCGGATACAGACGGGGAATTTAATGGACAAACGTGGATGTCGCTCACAGACCGAAGTCAACAAATATAGAGCAGATCGGGTCATCCTGAACAGATATAGCTCTTTCTTTTGTTGTGTGTTTGTTCGTGCATTAAGTATTCCATGGTCGAGTGCTCGGACAATATTACCATACGGGTGTCCTAATAGAGGCAACGTGTAGATAAAGGCTGGTATGGTTGACATTGCTCTTCAGTTACCTAACGCGATGTCAATAGTCTAAGTATTGGGATAAATGTCAACAAATCGTTATTGATCAGTATAATTGCTATGTTCATATCTTTTTATAAGATTGGAATGTACATGTAGAAGCATATCCTTGTATGTAGCCTGCGAGAGTGATAGAAGTCAAAAACTGTTGTATTTTTATATGTACTTGTATCTGGTACCTGTGCTAGGTTGAAACGTAAAGTAAAAGTTACAATGATGAAAACGAAACTGAATTCCCACCCCACTGAAAGTAGCCAAAGGCCAGTACCTGACGGGATGAGGGATTGTCCGGTCTTGCATACCTTTCGTCCTGTTATGCGAATTTTACAGCTGTGCGGAGCTATCAGCTATTTGCCTGTCTCAAATCACCAGCCCCCTTGTTCTGGAAGGTCAGGAGACAGACCCAGACCCAAAGCGTCCGGAAGGGTCCTGCGAGTAATTTACATGGCGTTTCTGTATATTCTGGGATTATCCAGTGCCGTCAGACTGATATACTGTGTTGTTGTGAACGGGATATCAACCGAAAGCGGCGAATCCCTGATATTGCTTACGATTGGTTGTGTGTCGGTGGCAAGTGCAATAAACATTACGTGTCTGATTGTAAGGCTTTGTTTGTCATTACCAAAGTTCTTCGCGTGTTTATGTTTCATGCATTACAAGTATGACATTAGCGCAGAACTTAAGAAGTTCCGGAAATGGAGCATTTGTGTATCTGTTCTTGTCGTCGTTGTTGTATTGAGCACGCAAACTAGTATTGTCGTCTTGTTTGGAACAATATTTGTTAGGGAGGAGAATGGAGGTTTCTTCTATTTCTTAACCTGTCCTTTTAGGAACGGCCAATCTGTTGCCCTCGATGCAATCTTGATTTTCTTGTTTCTAATTACGTGCGTCTGTTCCGTCTTGATTTTATGGGCGTCTTTCCTGGCTTACGTGGGGTTTTGTTACATTTCGGGTTCCTTATTTCTTAAACTGGCAAAACAGTTAGACAATATGAGTATCTCATCACGAGAACGACCGGACTCTGGTGAAAACCGAATGAAAAAGGTCGTCGAATTGAAAATGGACGAGAATTGTATGGAGAATGCCATAGAATTCCACCAGGATGTTTGTGAGTTTGTGTCGGAGGGCAATTTGTCTTTTAATCACTACATTCCGTGCCTGTACATCATGACAATTCCTTCCATTTGCTTTGTATCCAACGCCCTTATGCAACTGTCCAGTTTGTCTGGTTACCTAACGGTCTCTTTAACCATAGAGATTGTGATGATCAGCTTTCTCACAGCCACAGTTTGGATAGGGGCTCAGGTCAGCTCCAAGGTAATCGTGCATTTTATCCCATCAACGCCTTAAGCATAAACGGGTTGTTTTCATTCCAATAAAAAATATTAATTGTCAGGAATCTCAGCTGATTTGTCGCACCCGACGTCTGGGCCTCCTCGAGCTCGTTGTCGCTCACTTGTCTAGCCGCCCTGGCGCCCCTCTAAATGGGTGATCTTCGGAAGGCTTTCGTTCGATGAGGTGGCACACCGGTTCGGTGGGTGAGAATGTAGGTGCAGGTCCCACGCCATTGGGTGACGGGGAGTGTGTGGGTTGGTTATCTAATGCAAAGCTCCTGGTTTAGACTGTCATTTCCATATTACAGATTCCAAGGACCCGTTGTAACTAGATAGGAAATCGTCTCACTTCGGGGCAGTTGAGAGGTGTAATGTTTTGCATGTAGAAAAAACAAGTAAAACTTACTTGAATATAAAGTACCAATTACTGGAGGACATGTGTGTCAAAAACTCGGGTCATGTGATTTATATTTTTTGTTTTATCCAAGGACAAAAGGAGATTTTCCTAATTTAAGGAGTTTACTGCGGAAATTACCTTTATAATAAAAATACGATTAGGCCAGCCAAAATCATTTCCACATATTTAGTTTCTAGATAGGGAATAGTAAGCTATACTAAGGCATTGTCCTCATTGGTTCAGTGGTCATATGCGTGCCTGGAAACCGTTGTGTCGAATAGGGCGATGAGTTCCTTTCTTACCATATTTTTTTAGCCCTTAACAAAGTAAGGAAATGGAAGGGGGATTAATTTGAAATCTTCCTGACATTACATGAAGCTTTCAATAATAACATAACATAACAAGGAGAAGAAGAAAACAAAAAAAATGTTGAGATGAAAGAGCGTTAAAACTTATTTCCAGACATGGCGTTTAATATTCTTTTAGCTTTTTCTTTCGTGGGAAAAAGGATATATGAAACAGTCTTGTATGGAGGGTATTTGGATCCCCCTTTTGCTAGGTTTCCCCTGTGCAGAATAGTGGTCTACATATAAAGGATGTGATGCATGCCTCAAATTCCATTGAATGTAAAGTAATGTTGTTGTTTATATCCAAACACAGGCATTTAATATGAAATATGGTAATATTTATGAATATATCAAAATATAAATTTGATCAAAATCCAGGTTGGATACATGTGTTAGCTGAAAGGACCAAATTCTTGTGCAAATATATTTTACTTTACAACCTCATTTATAACATTATTAAGCAAAGACAATATGTACTAAGAAAAACCCACTATGCAACAATTATTTGCAATTGTTTTTTCTCTTTAAAAGTCGAAATATATATTGAAGACGACATTTGTAACTATCTTTTCGCAGTCTTTTATCTGATATTTATGTAATTTTTGTTTTCTCCTACTTAAATTAGCACTGGTAATTTGGGACAAACCAAGGGCTTGTGGCAAGTGGGCCTAGGTCAGGTTTTACTAATCAATCTTAATTATCCGAGCACGTGTTACATAACTGCCCTGATGCTTAATTCTGGGTTGCTATGGTAACCACCTGCATTTATTTCTGGCATGGTTTTGTGCAATCGATCCCCAATTATATCATATACATGTATGTTGGCCACTTGAGTATTCTATATGTTAAACTTTCGTATCATACTTTCACTGGTTTGTGTAAAACGTCGTATTGATAATTGTCCTTGCTAATATTGACCTGGATCGTCCCTTTTTTGACGGCTAGTTAGCAAATGTCTGCTTCGACGTTTAGATCCACTCATGACATATGGTTTGCTTCCCTTCATACAGGCTGATGCAGCACGGGATAGTCTGTTTCGTTTAAACACAAAGGAATCTTCTAACAAACAGTTACAACTGGTAGGTACTACTATTTGTTTCCAGCTAGATTTAAAACCATCAGGGTATTACTTTTAATAACGATTGCCTTGTGTTCATAAATAAGATTTCTGTATATACATAACAGATCACAACAGTGACTACTGTTTGACTGACATTTTACACCTCTTAGGATTTTCTTTCATCAGCTGATGTAAATACTTGATAGTGTCAACTTTCACATCTCATATTGCCATCATTTAACCAAACTTAGGTACAAAGATGATGTAAATCACAGTTTATGAGACGCCACTGGCCTTGAATTCCTGAAAATCCTATGTTGTCATTACGTTTACAAAAATAAAGTTCTCAGCTCTTTCAGGCCAATCCTGAATATAAACTATTAAGTTTTATATAATAGGCTTAGCCATGCACTGTAATAGAATCAATCATAAGTGAATATTTCTAGAGAAAAGCGATGGGCAAGTCAAGCCAAAATCACCATGACTCATGGACACAAGTACAAATTTCACGGGCACCAGTTTTGATGACGAATGTTTTTGTGACGTGTAGTCCACAACTCCCCAGTGTCATCGTGACCTTGTTTAGTACATCATCTCACCACCATATTCCGTACCTATTATGCAAATCTAACAGTTTACAAGTAGATAGGCTTCGTCATCGTTGAGAAACACTTTAAATACAAAGCTATTCTGCCTAAATTTGTATTGTTTACGTGGCATTACATGTACTTTCTCTATTCCAGGCTTGCTTCTTTGCTGCGAAGTTAAACTCGCCCTGTATTGGCGTTAAGTTCTTCGACATTTTCGTCATTGACAAAGCTCATATTCTCACGGTATGTTATATACAATTAACTAACTACAACCTTCATATATATTTGGATTGCTATGCTCTCATGTCAAGTTATGGGACTTCCTTTTCGCGACTTCTTATGCTGTACGACAAAACTATGCTGTACGTCTTTAATTATATACCAACACAGCTATACCCGTTAAAACATATGCACCACTTGTTCCAAAATACACGCAGTAAGCAACATACCCATTATACAGTGTCTACTTTTGGGGGGAAAGAAGTTATCATAATCAGTCAACTGTTCTTAAAGATATTTCTTTCAAAACCATTTCACTGATATGACGACTGTTCCGGGGAAAAGACACAGCGCGTAGTCAGATACCAGGCACACTTTTTAACACTGTTGATTTGGTTGCGAGGCCTTATTTTTTATGATGTCCAAGAGACAATTTGAACAGAGAAGAAAACATTTCTTTTTTTATGTACATACATCTACATGAGTTTTTCAACGATAGCCACAAATCTTAACTGATAAATAGTCACAGCTCTAACTAATAGTCACAGAAGTTGAAATTTGATTTTCACAGATCTCATAAATATTGGCAGGCCTAACTAATAGATAGTATCTGACATAGCTAATAAATACCCAAGAGCATTTGAAGTTTATACAGCTAACTAACAGACATTCACAGGTCAAACTAACCGAATTAAAACTATAGTGTTATTGTTGACATAGATAATTGCCCGGATTTACTTTGTTAATGGTCGTGGGTTTCCTCCGGTTTCCTCCCACCATAATGTTGGACGCTGTCGTAGAAAGGAAATATTCTTGAGTATGGCGTATAACATGAATCAAATGAATAAATAAATGACAGAGTAAATCCAACAACGAGCCCTTTATGCACATCACCATAGGCCTGCTGAGTTATGGTTATCATTGTTATCTCCCTTGTCTTAGAACTGTGTTGTTTTTATTTTGAACGGACAACCATGTTTGGCAATTTCACAGGCGTAAGGGATATCACAAACGGAGGAACGAACAAAGTGCCAAATGCCACTATTTCGTTTGAGAAAAAAACACTGGTCGAACGTAATGAAAAAAAATGGTTAAACGTAATGTGTGCGTAACCATTTATGATGTTCTTCAAACATTCTTGAGTGCGGCGTTAAACACTAATAAATAAATAAATAAATAAATAAATAAATAAATAAATAAATAAACACATATGACATTTGAATCTATTTAGTCGAAGTTCTATTTATATTAAGAAAAATTGACAGTAAGAGCACGAGTTCTTCAAAGTACTGTCAGCTGTGTATCTGGTGATTTCTCTAAATCAGTTATTATATATTATAACGAGGAAAACGATTTATTAATTTATTTATCACTTAACGATCTACTCTAGAGTATTTTACTTACACGACGGCGGTCAGACTTGTGGGTGATGAACAGTGCACGACGGAAACCACCGACCTTTGAAAACTTACTGTCGAGTGAGTTCTTGGGGTCTAACGTCGTGCTTGACAATGTTTCAGTCACATGACGACGAAGGAATCCTTAGAGTGTAGTTAATGTGCCTCGTTGTTGCCGGACGGATTTCCACCACTTTTTTATCTAGTGCTGCTTCACTGAGATGCCTAAACGAAGGCAAGTAAACCGCCACGCCCGAGCCACTACACTGATACGGGTCAACCAGTCGTTGCACTTTTCATGCTGAACGCCAATCGAGGAAGTTACTTCCTTTTTTAAGGTCTCAGGTGTGACGTACATACATAACACCATATTGGCGGTAGATATTTAGTCTTCATCGAACATACTACTGAGAAAACTGGTACCAACGAACGTTGTGAACCGCTTGACACAAAGGCTCCACAAGTAGTGACAAGTAAATAAAGCGCTAACTATCTGTAATCCTTCAGATAGTGAATTGCCTTTGTTATCACGCCGTTTCTATTTTTTCTTGCAGATGTTTGGCATTCTAATTACCTACACTTTACTAATACTACAGTTCGACGCTTCTGTGATGAAATCGAAGAGAGAGACGACCACTACGATGGCCACATCATTCGCCACTTCCGGGGAACCAGTGACATCTTCACTCGTTTGAAGCAATCAAGATGTTAGCCAGCGCTGACATTCATGTCCAGTTGTGGAGATATATTGCTCCCCTATTTAATAATCTTTTCTTATACTCTTACTGATCACACAACAGAGAGACAAGCTGGTAATCAAATGGCTAAAGAAAGTGTGCAGATTTTCTTACAAGACTACTTTTAATGAAAACAAATGTGTTGGATCTACTTTACGTGTGCCATCACTGGTTGACAAATGCTTGTCGGTAGATGAACAAGGAAAGACAAAATGGTGCAGCAGACAATGAACATTGGTTGACACATCATAGGGTATAAATAAGACGTACACCATAGAGCGAAAAAAAAAACAGAACAACGACGAGATTGTGATAGCCGTTGAATGGTCACACGTAACCGGTGCAGTGCGGACTCTTTTCAATTTCCCTCAGTTAGAGTTTTATTCTAACTGTTCGTGATGCCGTTCTGGTACATATGCTATAAAACTTTTAAAACATTTCAGATGGTATCTCTGGGTATATTCTGCTTCGGTGGCCTAAGTGTTAGAAGATCCACATCGCTGTCGGGAGACCTGAGATATGATATAACTCATATATAGTTTACTGTGTATAACCTTTGAAAACCGTCACATCCAACACACTCTGTAACAGTGTCACATCGAGAAATAAAACTATGCGTTAGACGATAATGCATAATACGGTACGTCGTTAAAATACTCGGTCTCCTCGAAATATACTGTGATATACTAAACTCTGTCAAAAAAGAAACGCGACCCCCGCATTTTAGAGATTTTAATATTTAGTTTTAGGGCGGCACAACTTTTTTCTTATTGAAGACAGAAGTCAGAAATTTGGCAGAATAATAATCAAGATGGTCATGTTTAAAACTGTCTTTTCAAAAGTCATCTCACAGACACCAGTTGCTCACCAGGGGGCGTCTTCCTCAGTATCTCGTATGACCACCACGAGCTGCAATCACTGCACGGCATCTCCTTGGACAAGAACGGATAAGACGCCGGATTCTCTCCTGGGGAATGGCCCTCCACTCCTCCTGTAACGCAACGGCGAGCTGTTGAAGCGTCTGTGGCGGTGGCTGACAATGACGCACGTGTCGATCCAGAGTATCCCACAGGTGTTCAATAGGGTTGAGGTCTTGTGATTTAGAGGGCCACGGCAAGACATTGACGTTGGAATCCTGCAGAAAGTTCATTGTTGCACGTGCAGTATGATGCCTGGCGTTGTCCTGTTGAAAAAGCTGTGTCTGTCGGTCAATAATCGGGAGAAGGTGAGGCTGTAACACGTGGTTGATGTAACGTTGGGCCGTCAGATTCCCTGGAACGATCATTAAGTCTGATTTCTGGTCGTACGAGATGGCTCCCCAAACCATAACACTGCCTACGCCAAATCTGTCCACCTGCCGGATGCAGATGGGCGCAAAGCGTTCATGACGTCTCCTATACACAAGCTGTCTTCCGTCGTGACGTGTCAAAAGAAAACGGGATTCAGAAAACCAGATGCGCCTCCAGTTTTGTAAAGACCATATCCTTACCTTGTTGCACCACCTGAGTCGTAGGTGTCGATGTAAGGGGCGTAGTACAGGTCCAACAACTGGTCTACCTGCTCGTAAACCCGCTTCTTTCAGACGGTTCCTAATCGTTTGAGCCGACACTCTCCTCAAACCTGGTAATTGTGTGGCAGTCACGGTTGATAGGGCATGCCGATTACGCAGGTGAAGGACCCGGATGTACCGATCTTGAAGTGGGGTCGTGATTTTTGGCCTTCCACTTCTGGGGCGATCGTTGGTCGAATTAAAGTTGTTGTAACGGCTCCAAAGTCGGGATATCGTTGTTTTGTGAACATTTAGGTGTCGTGCAATAGTACCAAAACTTTCTCCGGCTTGAAAACGACCAATGGCGATATTTCGGTCGGCAGCACTCAGTCGCGGCATTTTACCGACTGCCTTTCGTCGACGAATGAATGAATAAAATACGAAAGCACATGGGCTTTTATACACCCCCACACTGATTTGCATGTGAATGGTTCTGTGTGCGACGTCAACAGGGTCAGTCCATGCGCTGTGACGTAATAAGCAATAAAATACACTTAGGAGAGAAAAGGCAGTTGTTTGGATGGTAATCTTCATTAAAAAACGTGTATAATTTCATTACATTTGGCTAAAATTTAGTTTGGAAGCAATAACTTTATTCGAACGAATTTTTTGATATCCGAGGACAGGGGTTGCGTTTCTTTTTTGACAGAGTTTATTTTGGTCCACAGGTGATTCACAAATGTAAAATTTTCAGGATGAGCTTCATGTAACCCCACTTAAGCGCCCGTATGTACACTGTTATCCACTTATGGAGACCAAGGTCTGAACAACCACCGCTTTATAGAATTTCAGTAAGCCTTTTAAAAAGCACTGAACAAATCTTTACATAAACACGTTTAGTATCCGATCTATGTCAAAAGATTGGATTCTCTCGTTTAGTATCCGGTCTATGTTGAAAGATACCATTTCCTCGCTTAGTAAACGGTCTATGGTGAAAGATACCATTTCCTCGCTTAGTAAACGGTCTATGTTGAAAGATACCATTTCCTCGCTTAGTAAACGGTCTATGGTGAAAGATACCATTTCCTCGCTTAGTAAACGGTCTATGGTGAAAGATGGGATTCATTTGTTTACTAACCGGTCTATGTTGAAAAATAGGATTCCTTTGTTTATGTTATAAGATAGGATATCAAAATTTGACAGACCGATCGATAGATACTGCAACTTAATCAGTAATAAATAAACGGGAAGACTGACGTCTGGGAGATGACTTTCTATATCCAGACCCTGGTAGAACATATACGCACATAGCTTAAATGGTTTTACGGCAGTAAACGGTTTGCAGTTCAAGAGCCACCAGCTAATTATGTACAGTCACTTTTCCTTTTGTTGCCTTTTCTTGTAGCGTTTAAATAATGTGTGCAATAAACAGTGACCGCTTTATACGCAGTGTTCGAGTGTACATGGATCTTGTTTCCACAGCAGGATATATATTGCAGGAATTGATTGTGTTTAAGACTTCGTCACAGTTTCCGCCAGCCAATGTACAGATTGTTATTTACACTACGTTCATCTATCTTTGATCGCTGGCTCGTGCTCTTGACTAAAGCCATATAAAAGGTTTTCGAAAAGCATGAATTTATAACTGACAGTATAAAACATCACGCTTTAATGCATGATTCGTTCTGTTCAACATAAAAACTCTTTTTAAGGAGATACCAATAAATTACTTTCGGATATGTTAACCTGGCCCCGCCTCGAACACATAGAGATATTGGATGTTCATAGGCAATATCTTGCATATTAATAGACAATATCTCGCATATTAATAGACAATATCTTGCATATTAATAGACAATATTTTGCATGTTAATAGACAATATATTCTCCTCATTCCTGTTCTGAATATCTGGGGACAGCCGGAATTCGTGCAAAAATAATTGAGTGCTTTAAATGTTTTAAATGTCATTTATGTTGTCTTGGGCCAACTTGTATCCCCTTCTTTTTAGCAGTGAAAGCACATGTTTTCCAACCCAGTGCTTTTTCTCAAGTGCATGCAAACAGCGTGTGTGTAAAGATCTGATCAACAAATTCGTCGATCAGGCATACCAATGCAGTTGTTCCACATTCATAAAAAAGCTAGAAATAGAAGTATGGCATATTCCTTCCCTTGTAAGAAAATGAGTTCACTCTCAAACATACCAATTAATTATTCAAAGCATACATCTTGACATAATTTCGTGTAATAGGTGTCTACATGAGTGACATTTCGCAAAGTCCGTTACTAAGAGAAAGTACTTTCCGAGTTGAACTGGTTGCTGCCTTATGAAATACTTAATTGTCTCTTGTACTGTTTACTCTGCATGTACTGCGAATATCACAGAATCCTTTGTTGTAAATTGTCTAAAACTCCAGTGGAAATTGCGCTGCGCAGGGGCTGGAAACAGTGGTTTAACATGCAGATCACTCTATATAGCCCCAGAAGTCCAGCCCGAAAGCACAATCACAAAGTCTTTGAAACAAGACAAGGACAAAAACAAACAGATTTACAGGCTAGTTTCCAATAAATTCCAAAAAGGAGGCGGCCTTAAGTAACAGCCCCTCAGATATGCTCACAGCATTGGTCTCGAGTTGATAACTATTATAAAGAAGACATTCTGATTTTTTGTACAAAATACCCGTTTCTAAATCCTTTGTGATCACACACAATATTTCACGCACAAACCTTTCTTTTTCCGGTGTATTTTCTTTGAGATGCATTCTTCTTCTACACTAGTTTTGGTTTTTTGATCTGGTTCGTGCTCGAGCATTACATAACACTTCTGATAACTTCAAAATACCCCAGGGGACACGTTACAAGGGTTTCTTTTCCAAGAAATAGTACTTGAATTAAAGTGGCAGGAATTTTTATGCCGACTTTTGAATTCGGAGCTGGTTCAATTAATCAGACTGTCGACAGTATCATATCAAAGGGACATTTCCGAAGAACATCTACTGAACATTAAAGAGATAATAGTCACTTGACTTTGCCACTATATATAGACAGAATGTATTTATTTATTTATTGTATGAAACGTGTAAAGATTGCAATAAAGTTTTGAAAGTCGAGTGGTAATGTAAAAATAGTTCGTCTAATGAACATAAGTTCTACCTACCCTGCATTCTGATATGAAAATTAGCTTGCTTTTTAACTAAAGTTTTTATTCGAAGCTATATATATGACCGATTTGCTTGCAGAGCCTACGTCGGTGACACATAACTTCAGTATTTATGCATCGAAACAGACATTCGTTTATCAGCCGTCAACCCTGCGTCAATTGACATTCCAAGCCAATACTCGCAAGGCCAATTCCCAAAACGACGTTTAACAGAAACCACTGAAGAACTAAGAAATAGAAACACTAGCAGACTAATGAAACTTTGTTTAATACTGGCATTTCTCCTTGCGAACCATTTAATGCACGCGCTCAGCATGTTAGCAAAAATACTGGCACGAATAGACTTACTGTACAGAGGAGAGTTGTCCCCCCTTTTCCAAACTGGCACTTTTCGAATCGTTCGCCTTCCATTGTGTTGAAAGGGAATGCTCTCCAGTTGCTATGCAAGCATATTACCTGGAGGAAATTCATCAAAAATGGGCGTATTTTCTACACGTGATTACTGATGGTTCTAAGGGTCAGGGGAATGGAAGGGTTGGGGCTGCTTTCTGTGTACCTGACCTAAGATACTCAAGACACTGTGAGCTGCCAAATTGTACTTTGATCTCCCCTACTCAACTGACATCTACTTTATTCTCCTTGCAGTTTTCAGCGGAGTTTAGGCTCTATAGGGCTGTTATTTTTACAGATTCATTTACCTCACTACAGGCACTTCTAGGTTTTACCTGGCATCAATTCCTGCCCTTTTGTCCTTGAAATTATTCTTTTGTGTAATCGGCTTTGTAGCCAAGAAATTTGTGTTAGCTTTGAGTGGATCCTCAGTCATATTGATATTAAGGGTAATGAGCTTACAGGACTCGTTGGTACGGCAGGGAACATCAACCCCTCCTCTGATGATACGATAAGTCTTTTTAAACATCATTTTGCAAAACTATGGCAAAGGGACTGCGAATACTCAATGCTGGGAAAACGAAAGGAGGATATTTTTTTTAATTTAACCCACGCGTTGTTGCTTCTGACAACGCGTGCCTACTCGAAGAGCTCAAGTTCTACTGTGCAGGCTTCTCTCTGGACATATCTAACTTAGTTCATATCTGTACAGGTTTAATCGTCATGATAATGGACTATGTGATATGTGTCTGGTTGAGGACACAGTCTCACATTTTTTATTACACTGTAATAAATATTCTGCTAGAAAATTAACTTTTTACTCTGATTTGTTTTGTGCAGAAATAGACGCATAATGCAGGTAGACACATGCAACTAAAAAGGAACAAATGGTTCAGATTCATGCAATCTTTTAAAAGCTTAACAACCGATTTGAACACAATGTCACGTTTTTTTAAAGGCCTAAGGATAGATGCCAGTCTTTGATTAGAAATAATTTTTCTTTACATATTTATATCAGGGAATTCATATCAAGTGCACTTTATTTCGACGAAAGTATATTCACGCATAATGTCATCATTTGGCCAATCCATGAAATCAGTCAACTATTATTTCTGTTCCACAAAATAAACACCAGTAATCGTGGCAAATGGCTGACAGGAAAACTTTTAATATACGGTCTCAAAACTTTAACGTTTGTGCTTCTATGAACAATAGAATTTCGCAAAGAAATTCAAAGTTGTGTCAATAACATAATATGACAGGAAAATAAATAATGTGGGAGATGGTAAAGCTTAAATTTGCGGATTATTGCTCTTAAAACTTCCTATGGTGAATAAAAGTTACCTTTTTTACCCTCCTTGTAGTCCACGGCCAGAGTGTGGTCTGTTGGTGTTGGTTTTCAAGAAGAAAGCGTGATCCCAAGCAATGGCCATTGAAAAAGGTCCCTGTTCACGTACATGTACCCCTGACAGTACTCGTGTCTCTGGAACTTGCAATGTTCTCTGACTTAAGTAGTTAATGGATAAATTCCCCATCCCTATTGGAACCATAACTTACAATAGTTCCATAGGTGAACCTGTACTCAGAATCCACTCAAGTTAGGAGAACTACCGTGAAAAACCTTGCAATCACACAAGATAAAAAAAGTTAGTTAATACACCTGCATATTTAAAAAGCTGCCAGATTGTACTTTGATCTCCACTGCTCAACTGATATCTACTTTATTCTCCTTGCAGTTTTCATCGGAGTTTAGGCTCTATAGGGCTGTTATTTTTACATATTCATTTACCTAACTACAGGCACTTCATATTAAAAAACGAAAATAATAGTATTAATAAATACAACAAGCAGTAAGACTGGAGAAGTTGTTTCCCTTTAATGTTCCGTTACTTGTAAAGGTAACATTATATCTTACCTTTGATTTCTTTCTATTGACCACTTCTGAGTGTCGCTTTGTATTCTGGATAATTTATCTTAAATAATTCATTATCGTATCATCACACAATTATGTGGAAAAGAATATCAATCATTTCTGAATAATGTGCACATATTACTGGCATAAAGTACCGGTAATGCAAGGCAAACACAACGTGTCTCGCATTTGTAGTAAAGAGAATCACTATTTAGAAAATCCTGTATTATGGTAGTTCAAGTAAAGAGAATCACTGTTGAGAGGAGCCCGTGTGTTGGTAGTTGAAGTTGATATATATCTATATCTTGAAGTTGATATATATCTATATTTTTTACCTCCTTCTGATATTAGCTCCATGTACCTCTACACCTTCGCTGACACTATGGGGTACAATTTGGGCGGATTAATATTCATTCCTTGGGAGATAGTTGGCCTCCAAGATCATCACCTTATGTTAAAACTAAACCTATCCGCCATGAAGGCCGCGCTGAGTGTAAACAATGTCTTCTCCTGTGTGTGGAGAGTTCCCACCGAAGACGCTAAACGTAGTTCATTTTGAAACCTATATATTTCACTGGTACAGATTTAAACGGAGCAAGATTTAAATGTTAAGCCGCCAGTCATTTTTCACCTACGCTGTCGTTGGTTTCGTTTTAACACGGGTCGATTATTTTTGAGACCGGCAATCTCCAGAGTAATGAAATTGAAAGTGTAGCGCGCATATTAGTGTTTCGCAAGGGACACGAGAAAAAAGTTTGACGTGCGAGTTGACAGAGCTCTGTCACTACTCACAAAATCAAATGAAACGTTGTGTAGCTCTATCCCGTAATGTTACCGAAGTTGTAGAGGTACATGTATGTGGAGCTAGTCGAATATTGGTTAATTGATATTTAGAAATATAGCACTATTGCAATGTATACGGGTCTCCAACGGATCAGAATAAACGTACATTTACATTATCACATGGTAAAACTGAAATCTTATCTCGGAGTTGGACTTTATTGCTCACTTGACTGGATGTTATGAAATAAATGCACATAAGGTCAAGTATGTATAATTAAAGACGTACAACACAGAGAGTAAAATCAGAGCAGTGACGACAGGGTTATAGCTGGCAAATCGTCAAGCGTTTCCTGTGAAATACGGTCTCTTGTTAGTTTACCTCAATCAGGGTTTTATTCTAACTGTTCATGTATATGCATAAACAGTAGCAACTTACAAGCCCCCCAGCACCATGGCCAGAGCAGAATTAGGTAAAATTAGATTCCTCTGATGATGATTGCAATTTATTTGACGTCACTGGTCTAGAGTTACTCAAAATGCCAGAGCTTTAACCGACGTACCCAGGGGACGTAGCAAGTCTATGTTCCGTGGAAACTGGAACTCGAAATGATGCTGTTTCTTTGTACAGAGCTGGGCCCCTCAACTGCACCAACTCGTCAAAACATTACTCTTGGCATCATGAAGTAAAACAATGAAGTGTTCGTTATGTAGCTTTATTTTAGCGAAGGTGGGCCACTTGTAAGAGAAAGGTTACCACGCATAAATTTGTCCTTCAAGTCTTTACTATAAAAGCCATTTTGTCAACGAACAACTTTTCCGTGCGTTTCCGTGATAATTCGTTGGGCACTGGGCGACATTGTACTGTGTCTAGCGATATGATGTTGTGATTTGCAGTTGCGGCTTGTCGCGTGGCGTCTAGTGAAAATTGGCCAACACCGATCTGGGTTCTACCAAGACATTCTCATACAGCAGGGTAGGATTAATTGGTAGGTTGGCGTCAACCAAACTTGGGAGCTTGTCAATAAAGGCAAGAGTAGTTTTCCAAACAATGTGTCGTAGGCCGGTATTCATTTGTTTTATTTGGTATGTTTATTTGATTGGTGTTTTACTTCGTACTCAAGAATATTTCACTTATACGACGGCGGCCACCATTATGGTGGGTGTAAACCGGGCAGAGCCCAGGGGAAACCCACGACCATCCGCAGGTTGCTGCCAAACCTTCCCACGTACGGCCGGAGAGGAAGCCAGCGTGAGCTAGACTTGAACTCACAGCGACCACATTGGTGAGAGGCTCATGGGTCATTACGCTGCGCTAGCGCGCTAACCAACTGAGCCATCTTCGTTTTGTGATGGAACATAAAGAATGCCATCGTGTAATCTGTGAGGCGCCGATAAACAATGCTTTCGTGGCACCTAATGCAGCATCTGCTGAAACCTCTCGCGAAATCCATTAGATATACACTTGAGGGTTGGAAAAAATAAAGTTCGTGAATGGTTAAACAGATGTTACCCGGAAACTAAGAATGCCAATGTGTGAGTAATACTGGCGTGTGCACACACGTTTTCACTACATGGGTGGACGTCTTTGGTCGGCAACAGTTCATCATTATCAGGTATATCAAAGTGTAGTCCATGAGCAATACTTGCTTCGGTACATTTGTGGTACGTAAAACGCCAAAAAGGCAAATAGACACTGGCTGACCTGAAAAGAGCGGTGATTTTCTGAAAATAGGTCAACGATACTTCTAAGAAACCATTTATCAAAGAAAAGGACTCCACACATTGTTTTGACGAAAGACCCAGCTAATATTCCTGAGGCTAAAATAATCATACACCTCGAGAATAAGAGTTACAGGGAACAAATGCTTCCATCGCGACAATCATCTGTAAGAAGATTTTCACTTGGCACAATTTATGTAATTACAGTTAACACGAAACCAATCTGTTTTCTTTTATTAATGAAAAAGACAATAAAACTGAAAATACTGACTTCTCTTTCCCCGCCTCCTCCACCCCCTCTCTTGTTTTTTGTAGATGTATAGGCCTACGGTAGCCCCCCTATAAGGATTTATGCAAAACCTCAAATCAGTTTTGCACAAAAGACGGCTTAGTTTTGCATATGGAAGGAATTTGCAGATTGTCGTTTGTCGTTGATTTCCATGCGATAACGGCTGCAAATATCGTAAAATTCTGATGACATTTTGTGGGCAGTTATTTTTATGAAACAACAGACCAAGTTCGGAAACTGATGAGGGAGCCCAGGAATGTTTTACTTATTTATAGTGAGACGAGAGACAGAAGTTCTCTGGAGTCGCTCGTTTCATGTTCCACAGATGAGTCTTAAAAGATTGACCAATTGTGAGCTATGTGTTGGCAGCTGTTGTGGCTTCTGGCAGATAGTGTGAAGAGAAGAGCCCGAAGTTGCCAATGGTGATGGTGAGGAGGTCGGAAAGGATACCGACGAAAATGGCGCTTCACTTCTTCAGCCGAATACGAGTAGTTAGGGCCTATGATCTGGATGAATGGAGCCCTGGTGAAACTCTGGTGTCCCATGTCAAGCAAATAGAAAACCCCAAACCAAAAAGGAAACAAACAATTTTAAGAAGCGCACATCATGTCTAGTGCCGTAGAATGCTGACTTTGTACCAGTTCTCATGACACCAAAACGAAACCCACGACTCACACCTTATGAGTTCTAACAAATTTTTTGTGACAGATGATCTATTGGAAAACGCTGTACTTGTACTTGAAGGATACAGATTACCACTGAAGATTTTTCTCCAGATTTTCAAGATTATTACAAAATGCAACGCTCTGATCACCCAAGCCAACACCCTGAAACATTCATCTGACGGGAAGCTGAAAAAAATAATACTTTCACTTTTATGTGTTTATTTACTTGTTTATTAATATACTTATTTAGGCCTCACCGGTACCTATTTTAGATTTTCGTAAAGGGAGTTATAAGTCAAATATCCCACACAATTTCAATATTCGTCTTAGATTTTTCTGACTGAACACTTACAGTAAAAAATTGAAGTTTTGAAAACATCTTAAATATTCTTCACTAATATGGTTAAAATCATAGAGATATTAACAAAAATATGTTGTTGTTTTTTTTTGTTTTACACTAAGTGTTCAGGTACCTGAGTGTAAAATTCCAAAGCATTATGTTTAAAATCAAGAGAGGAATTAAAGTATTCCACACGACTGTGTCAAAAACAAAAAGGTGGGGGTGGGGGGTTGACCAGAATACCTTCATTAGGCCTGTGTGTGATAAATTCGTCATTAATTTGTTTACAAATTTGCATTAGTCACTGACAGAAACTGTCCCGCCTCCATACAAAATTTGAATATACGTGTGTAAAATTTCAAACTTATAATGCTCCATGAAACGGTAAATTGGTATTTTATCTTACAGTTCTGAGGAAATTCTGCTAGAACATATAAACCCTATTCCGAGAGTACCTCGTCGAGGTGATAAAAGGCTGTTGCATTTGTGGACATGTTTATAACGCATACACATGTATGTATGGCTGGGGCATAACGTCGTACATCGCTGCATATTTTTTTTACCTACTTCTGCTTAAGCCATGGTCAAGGGGACGTGTAAATAGCTACTATTTATGCATTTACATGAATAGTTAGAATAAAACCCTGACTGAGGTAAACTGACAAGAGTCCATATTTCACCGGTTACGTGTGAACATATGCCATGTGTTTACGCTGTCGTCACTGCTTTGGATATATTCTGTATGCTGTACGTCTTTTACAGTATTTTACTCGCTTCGTGGGTAAGACCACTGTCGAAAGCCTGACGGGATGGAAGTGCCGTTCCCTCCAGGCGGGCGAGCGAGTCTACCTACCTATAACAAATCTTGTCCTTGGTAATGCGATAGTCGTACGCTTTAATTCACTTGTCGTAACTGTAACATGGGGTGAAGTAATATCGAATATCCAGAATAAGCCTAAAGCTGTTGAGTTCAAGTCATACTCTTCCGAGCTGAAACCGAAGACGAGGAGCTGGTCGATATAGGCGACGAATTTATCCCGCCCCGCTAAATGTAAGACTGTTTGGTGTCGTTGCGATCCACATGCTGAAATAAGCACTCCTGACCTTGCTGATAGTTTTGAGGTAGCCATACGGTGACACAGACGCGGTCGTCTTTCTGATATCAACCTTCACCAGCTTGAACAGTAACTCCAAAAATACATAGCCTGAACACACAATTTGTGAAACAAAATATGAATACGTATCAACTAAACCAAAATTGACGAAGGCAGTGTGTATAACTTCAAGACACACGTACTGTGAAAACCCTCCCTCGGTCGGTAGTCGCCTTGTCCAGTTAAGCCAGGTAATATCAACAGAATTTACATGCGATTTTACTTGATCTTATCGTAGATCTTGTTGGCTGGATTATCGTCAGTTTAGATTTTTCCAGATTTATATCACATATCATACTTTATTGCGCTTTTCATAACATGTATCAGGTTGAATAGGTCAGCATCGTCGAGATGCAAACATGTATCATCAGCGAAAAGTATTGTTTTTGCATATAGCATATTTATATAAGAGGAGAATTAGACTTTGATCATTGTTACAGAGTAAAAATAATATTGGGCCTCGCGTATAACTACTTGGACATTGCCATGATTTAATAGCTCTTTACTCAGTAATAAAAATCTAATTCCTTAGTCTGGTCTTAGTCACCCGATGAGTGCGTGGAGACCACGAAGAAGGCGTAAGAATATCGCATTACAGCCACTCCCTGACTGCATTTACAGATCTGTTCTTTGTTACCCGTCGCATGCTACCCGTCGCATCTATTCTGCTTCATGGTTTGCAAAGATTAAGCTTGATTTGATGAATTTTGACGACACACACCCAGGATATACTTGAGCAAGATGCTTTCATAACACAGAAACTTAACTCTAGATTAGTTAGTAAATACTGAAGCTTCTAGTTTTCTAATCATTTTCCTGTATACATGCTTGGGGTTTAACGTCGTACTCAACAATTTTTCAGTCATATGACGACGAAGGACGTGTAATGTTCCTCCTTGTTACAGGACGAATTTCCACCGCTCTTTTATTTAGTGCTGCTTCACTGAGACGATTACCGAAGGCAAGTAAGTGGCCCCGCCCGAGCCATTATACTGATACAGGTCAACCAGTCGTTGAACTATCCCCTTCCTCTTTTAAAGTCTTAGGTGTGACTCGATCAAGGATTGACCCTAGATCTACCGGTCCCGAAGAGGACGCTCTACCAACTGTGCTATCCGGTCCGGTGTCATGTATAGGAATCATATTAACGCTTCTGACTATTCAGGTACACGCATTCTTAGAGGAATGCGTGTACCTGAAGCCATCACTGAAGGATTCAGAGTGAGGAAGGGAAGGAAATGACGACAGAGAATATCTTAAACAGGTTCAGACCAAATATCAGGTTGGCAATGCCGTGAATTCTCTCATCTCTTATCTTCCAAAGCCGAGCTACCCCACCCAGTTCCTCGCGAGGGAATGAGGGGCCTCAGTGGCCGAGGAACTTGGCGTGTCAGCACGACGTAATGGCCCAGGAACTTCTCACCAGTGCGGTCGCTGTGAAATAAAGACCAGCCCATGCTATATTCCTCTGCGGCCGAACGTGGGAAGGTCTACCAGCAACCTGCGGATGGTAGTGGGTTTCCTCCGAACTACTTCCAGAGGTTACCCACAAAGCGCCCTCTACAAAGGTGTAACCCCTGAGCTTACAGTTACTTCTTACAAATGCTGTAAGTTCAGACATGTACATGCAATGCAGGACCCTTCGGTATAATGCTGTCCGGGTAAGGACACTTTACAATGTCAAAATTAAATGTATCTATCCTTCATCTCGTACAGTCTGCGTGATCCAGGTCCAGGTAAGATGTCTGGTTTTATTTAAATCCAGGGAATGTTGGTCAATATCTTTCAATGCCTTTGTTACATATGTCAGTTGTTTAAAGCTGGTAGATCGTAAATATATCGTTTAGTGAGTGCCTCCTGGAGGACAGGCTGTGGATCATATAGACGATTTGTTATTAGGCGATAAAGCTTTTTTGGAAGACTGTCGAAATTGACAAGAAGTCTTTCTGTTTACATGCGGAAATTTATTAGAAAGATTTCTCCGTTTGGGGTTCAGCTAATACACTTATACAGTTTCTTACATCGGTATTGGAGACAAGCATTCCATGGAGAAATTGCTCCGGACAGAGTAAGTCATATTTCATCCGCTTACCCATCGACAATTATTCAACTCCAAGAGTCAAAACGATTAAAGAGGATGATTACTACGTTTATCGTCGAAACAGACATTGGTTTATCAGCACAACCAGCTAGGAACAAACCAATGCATTAGCGCTTTGATTCCAACTGTTCACTTACCCAAGGTAGCGATGTTATTCAGTGCGAGGAACATCGGTCGGTATAGCCCGTGGTCAGAACTCGACTGCCAGACATTCTAGATATTCTATCCCGGCCATTAATTACTACTAATAATCATTACGTGAAAGTTCGTGGCGAAGTTATTTGCAAGTCTCCAAATCTAATCCCGCTTAACCCTGAGTTATGGATTCACAAACACGGGGCGGTTTTAACATCACCGCAAGCTTGTATATTAACAACTGCTATAGAAGTATAACTGAGATACTTTTACACTTTTTCTTGTTTTATGGCAAGATATTTTAGACTCGGTAATTATTTGTACCTTTTGTGTTTTGGAGTATGTTATGAATTTCGTGCATTGAACACGGCTACTTCTGCTTCCAGGTAATTATCTTCCGTTTAACATTATAAATCTTTAAGAGACTTCCACGCTACTTTTTTAAATGGAACTTGCTTTGGGAATTTAACTTAGGATATTCCCCAGTTGACAGCTTCAGTGGTGATTTGGATGTTCACTGAAGTGTAGACGTCAATACTGTAGTAAAAAATACCATGTGACCGTCTTCTGATGAATGAGGTTTTAATGGTGAGGGAGTGAGTTCTTGGGGTTAACGTCGTACTTATTAATTTTTCCTTTAAGTGTATGTAATGTGCCTCCTTGTTGCAGGACGGATTTCCACCGTCCTTTTATCTAGTGCTGCTTCACTGAGACAACTTACCGAAGACAAGTAAAAGGGCCCGCCCGAGCCATTATACTGACATCAGGTCAACTAGTCGTTGCACTTAATCCCCTTTATGCCTTGAAGTTTTAGGTATGACCCGACCCAGAATTGACCCTGGATCTAGGCATGCGGACGCTCAAATAACTAAGCTATCGGGGTTGTAATAGGTTGTAATAGGATGTAGTGGAACGTAACGTACGATGTATTTACTTAGCATAAATATTAGGGGCAGATTTCTTGAACAATGCCACGCTCAACAGAATCGCATAAAGTGATGCCAGACAAAAATTAACACTCTATCTTACATTTTTTTCTGATAACGTTGGGTGAGAATAATTATTTGGTTTTATTTAAAGACGTGTTTTACCCTTTCTAAGGAAATACACTCATTCTTAGCGTCTTACGATTTAAAAAAAAAAACAACACATCAACCAATACAACAGTTAGACCTACATGCCTTTATTTCGTCTTACACAATGCATGAATAATGCAAGTTTTCCGTTTTTCACAGCCGGGCTCTGGTTTGCAGGTATTATTAGCACTATCTTTAATTGTGCCTATGTATTTCTCATGCATCCACCTGTAACAGAGCCACAAACAAACGAAACGTAGAATGAATGAATGAATGAATGAATGAATGAACGATTATGAATGAATGAATGATTATGGCTTAACGCCACATCGGCAATATTTCAGCCATACCGTGGCGATGAACGATTATGGCTTAACGCCACTTCTGCATTATCTCTGCCATATCGTGGCGGAGGAAACGTAGAAATAAAGGAAGATTTTATGGAAATTCTGTCCTAGGGTCATTTCCGCTCAATTTGCAAAGGTTCATTCGAAAAAGAAAGTACATGAAGCAGAGAAAGTGAAAGTTCAACCTGCAGTATGTTTGACTGGAATCGATATTGTTTACATACGGTTAAGTAATCCAGCTGCCTGCATCAAGCTGATTTCCACTATTAAAAAAAACGAATTCGAAATTTTAAAACTCATTTGAGGCAGCATGATAATAAAAGAAATGTGTTTTGTAGTCTGTTTGCTTGATCCAGTCGCATCATCAGAGGCAATGGGTTCTTGGTGTCAAAACAAGGCATATGGGGTTTAACATTATCAATTAGAAAACGTGTTCTAACTTCTTTTTCTTTGCAAGAGTATGGGCTTCCAACATATCGATGTATATAGTTTGTAATGTTAGGTGCCACTTAATTTTGGCAATTTTGGTAGCGAGCATGACTAATTATACAGATACCGATATCTGAATATAGGCGACTGAATAAATGAAACAGCCTATAATATGCATGGATTTTCCTGCAGTAAAATGTCAATTTATTTATTTGTTTATTTATTTATTGACAACACAGAGTTTTCACTGTTTCTCGATCAGCTACATCAAAAGATGTTATGGGATATGTAACTTGCAATTTGAAAGAATTACATCCACAATCAGAATAAACCCTTTATGCTGTGATAAACCGACATGAGGTCAAATTTCATACGTTACATGGGGTCATTTGCAAGCTCTTGCACAGTCGTTGTACCTCTGGTTTCACCCTCATTGCTGTAGACTATGATATGTATACTACGGCTGTCAGAAGAAATCACCGACGTTGGCTGGATGCCAGACGACACTGCTGACTTAAAACAGCAGCCGATTCTGCAAGGGCTGGTTTCGAACACGCATGTAACACTGAGAACCGTTATAGTGACTCACCAGTTACGAAGCCAGCACCTGGTCACCTGGGTACCTGGAGGGCACTTAGCCAGGGGGTTTCCGTTAAAGCCATTAACCGGTGACCTGATAACTTGATAGCGTCCACTTTCCTCACATGTCGCCCTGGCCTGAACGGGTGACAGAATTGAAAAAAAAAAACCGATTCAACGACTAGGATATTTGGCGAACTCACAAAAAAGGCAGTCAATCGAAAAGAAAATAAGTGTCCTTGGTAAAATTTTGAACTGGTGTTTCATGAGTAAACTTAACATCACACATGTGTACATCTGATATCAACGAATCTTAGCTAAAGGAAAGAAAATGTAGTCCGCGAAATATTCTTAAAGTTTATCACTGTAGACTAGCTCAGTAACAGGATTTCAGATGTGTTCACCAAGTTTTTAGGTGTCAAGGCAACGCAAGGCCAGGCTGCGCGGCAAGAACCATGTTACGTTGTAATGATATTTTCAATGCTTTCTTGAGAGAAATGATATGTCGGTATTGGCCTGTTGAAGATACAAAACGGCTTTGTTAGTCATGCCCTGGAATATTTCCACGGCTTTCTCCATCATTGTTGACAGTATTAACTCTGTCAGTTAACTATTAAAGTATAGGATGTGATAAAATGCGTTCGTTGAAACTGTTGGTTCTTTCGCATTATTATAATCAGCCCAGGCATTTAAAAATGTTTAGGCTGTGACAGATACAGCCGAAAAGTATACACCATTTGTTCAGCGTAAAATCCACAAAATACTGACAACGTCTCCGAATTAAGCAATTATTGCTTAAACATAATAATACTTTTCTGGTCAAACATTTTTTTTCTTCTGAAAAGAAACAAGGTCACAAACTGCCGTTATAAATGGCACATGCACGTAACGCGCAGAGTTTGGCTCTGTGTTAACCTAATTCTACTTTCGATATTGGGTTCTTGGGGCTGTCTGAGTAGCTACGTTTTAAGCATCTACAGAAGCTATTGTTCACTGCCAGCGTGTGAGCACTTGCCAACTATTACACAATCTTCGATATCCTGGGTTTAGCATCCATGCCGTAGTTTTTTGTTCATATTTACCCATATTCCAGAACGGTAATATCCATCACCACTTTTTGCAGCAAGGCATTTCCGTCCTTGAACTTCAACACCGTCACACGCTTTTGATTCGTTGCTACATTTACATTCCACAACGGATCCCGGTGAGCAGTCAGCGCGGGATACAGCGTCATCTTTGTTCACACGACCTCCACGAACATACCAGCCTACAAAGAAATACATAACAGAAAATAGCATCCCAGAGTTTTCCTCACATGTTCACAACCGCCGACATATAGGTGAAAAATTGTTGAGTATTGCGTTATACGACTATAGATCAATCAACCAATCTTTATGGCGCAACTCCGCCTATCCGTATGGACGTATGTTTATATTTATATATATTTATGAATCAACATTCTATGTTACCGGTAACAGACGAAACCTAGCATTCCGTGACTAGGACGTCATTCCGAGTCCACACCGTTTCCAAGTGCAGCTTAGCGCCCTTGTTTAAATGGTTGGACACAGGTGGCCGCCCGAATAACCACTCTTATCTCTATCTGGTGAAATTCTCGTCCTAACATCTCTCCTTCCAACCGTCACACAAAATTTTGTTATGATAATCCAATAAAGTATTGTTTTAAGAGTAAAATGCCTTCAGACCCCATGTGATACTGCCTTTTTTTTTGAGACGACCACCATGTATTTAAAATGGTTGACTACATTATTGGAAACGTGCCCAAAAGCTGACTTTTCTAACAGTGCTAAATTTTCGCAAGGTACCATAATTGAGCACTATCTTAAATAACGTAAACTACGAATTATGGATTCCAGGTATTTCGACCTCTGTTGAGGATTAAGTGTTCACGTGACCCGGTCAAACGACGTGGCAAATGGCGGCTATGTGAGATCACTGGCGGCAGCATGAACTGGAGGCATTTGACACGCGAAAAGATACTTTCTTGGGTTATCATTACAAAGTTTTGTGTGGGGATGGGAAGGGGAGATGTTAGGGCGTGGATTAGACGATTTAGAGGTAAGAGGAGTGGTTATTCGGGCCACCCCCTGTGTCCCATCATTTTAGCAATGACGCTTGTCTCCAACTGGAGGTTGAGCAGCCATGAATATGGTGTATCAGCATGTTCCTTATCAACCAGTTAGTGCACTCGGACTACGCCATAATGAGAATTTTGGAATGGCGCCCGGCTGTCTTCAGTGCCTTTTGCTTTTGTTGGAGGGGGCCTCTGTGGCCGAAGGGGTAGCCCACCAGAGTAGCGCAATGACCAGTAGCCTTTCACCAAAGCGGTCGGTGAGATTTCAACTCCATAGTTACTGTACGATGACTGTTGTAAGGGATCAGAAAACCCCAAAATCCACGTAGCTCTTTAGAGTTTTGTAACTAAGTATACTACAGCAGTTTAGTTGGGACCGTTTAGCATGAGCTGGCTTTCTCTCCGGCCGTACGGAAGGTCTGACAGCAACCTGCGGATGGCCGTGTCCGTCGGGCTCTGCCCGGTTTCCTCCTACCATAATGATGGGCACCGTCGTACAAGTGAAATATGCTTAAGGACGGCGTAAAAAAAGAATGAAATAAATAAATAATTTTTATTGGAGTGGCGGTGGTGACGAGAGAGTCCGCAAGCGGTCCCAAATAAACTGCGGTAGTATACTTAGTTACAAAGCTCTAAAGAGCTACGTGGATTTTGGGGTTTTCTGATCCCAGTACAGTCGTACAGTAACTATTGTAAATATTGTCTATAGCACAGTCAGTAACACCAGAGGTACTGTGCAGCCTATATGTAGCTCTGAGATTGGTAGGACATGTTTCCAGCGTAACTTCTACATTAACTGCTCTGAACCGTTACATTCACTAACCTGGAACTCGGTCCAGTCACCTACGCTGTCATTAAATTCCCAAAGTTGTTCGCCACAAAAAGAGGTGTCCAGGGATATTAAAGTAATTCTAAATTTATACCATCTTCTTGTTCAGAAAAATAACAATAACATCGCAAATAACAAAAATGTAACCGTCGCCTCCACTTGGACAGTATAAGATCTTTGTCAACCGGCATTTTCGAATCACATGACTCCGTTAGTATGGTGGAATCAGTTGCTTTTCCCAAAAATAAGGTCAACTTTTTTTTATAATAGTGGATTATAGCTCCTTTCTGTTCATAAATAACACAGAAGTTAACGTCGACCCTCTTAAACACGATATCAATCGCCCATTAGATGGTGTATTTATTATAGCATTTATTTTTCACTAATGACTATGTGATATGAGGTAGGAATTATTACAGGATTACAGGAAACATGCTTTGTAGCGTACAGATTTAACATGTTGAGGACAGCACACACGGAAGGGCGAGGTTCTAGGTTAGTAAACGAAAGAGTACAGATCTGTATTTCTCAAAGCTAAGCTGGTAAGAATGATACAGAACTCTGATCTGTGTGCAGCCACGAGCTACATGTATAATGAAATAACAACGTCATTTTATGGTAACACGGCATTACCGTTTGATTAAGGACCTGTGCTATGATGATTTTGGAGTTGATACATGTATGGCAATGTGCGATCAGTGTGAACCATTTCACAAACTAACAGTTATTTGTTAAATACCCTTTGGTACATTGACAACAGCAACACTGGAAGTTTAGCTCTGAGCCACATCATTAATCAATCACCATGGTGTGAACTCCTGAGTAGATTTTCTATCCATTTATTCGTTATGTAATCGAACATGCTTGGAATACATTTAAAACAAAACAAACGCAACCCTATATATTAAAGTCAACATATTTGGACTTCTATATTTCGGCGATGCAATCCTCAGCAAAAACACAGTATATATGCACAGCAGAGTGAAAAAGAGAAAATGAAACATTACATTCACAGAAATTTATTTATTTATTTATTTGATTGGTGCTTTACGCCGTACTCAAGAATATTTCACTTATACGACGGCGGCCAGTATTATGGTGGGTGGAAACCGCGTACAGCCAGGGGGAAACCCATGACCATCCGCAGTTTGCTGCCAGGCCTTCCCACGTACGGCCGGAGAGGAAGCCAGCATGAGCTGGACTTGAACTCACAGCGACCGCATTGGTGAGAGACTCCTGGTTCATTACGCTGCGCTAGCGCGCTAAGCAACTGAGCCACACATTCACAGAAAAGCTAAGAAGATAGAAAGCTGAAACAAAATAGCAATGCACAAGGGTAAACTTTAAGAGTTACAGAAAGGATGCATTGGGACTCATTGCCGAGAGACAGCTGCATGGGTGGGTGATGATAAATGAGACATAATATGTATTAACGGGTGGCTATTTGAATACAATAAATCTTTGGAGGCTTTTCACCCATGGTTCAGTTACAGGGGTTAGACTAAAAATTTCATTTTTCTGTATATTGTTAACATGGCATCATCTCTACGCCGAAATATAGAATAACAAATATGTTGTCTTCAACAATTTCATTTCTGTCTTTTACAAAAATCTAATATGTGGTCAGTTGTTTTGGGGGCGAATATTTCCTTTGCAAATAAAACAGATGGCTTACGTGTCTGTTGTGCGCGTTTTATCTCCTCTAGACGTGTTTTGTAAATTTGAACTTCATCTTGGGTGGATTCGACAGTCTCGGTCCACTGAGTGAGTTCCTGAACACGATCTTGGATCGATTCTACAGTCTGGTCCAGTTGAGTCATCGTCTGGAGACGATTTTGGATGAAATCCACATCCTTGGCCAGTTGTGTTACTGTTCCCAAGCGATTTTTTATCTTCTCCACAGCCTTGTCCACTCGTGAAAACCTCCACTTCTCCATAAGAAGTCCAGCTTCTAAATTTTCCAGCTGAGTTTTGCAGAATGAACAGGTACCTTGGGACACTTTCTGATGTCTCGTCTTCGTCATTTTCAAACGCCTTACTTCAGCTTCTAGAGACTTAACCGTGGCTTGGCTTTTGTTGAACTTCTGTTCCATTTGAGAAAATTGCATTCTCATGGTAACAAGATCCCGATGCAGCTGGAGTAAGAAGTAATCGTTGGCGTTCTCTGGCAATTCAGCTAATACCAGAGTAACGGTAGCAATCACTAAAGCGGCCAATAATCCCATCATTGAACAGCGTATGTTCAAGGCTGTAAGACAGACAACGCTCAGGCCTCAGAGAGTATAACTGTGTCTCTAAATAAGACTTAGTCTTTGATATATAACCTTAGTTATTTTGTAGCACATTACATGCTTGTGACTTGATATGAGGAACACATCACATCCTTGTAATTTGATATGGGGATCCTGTCGGCGCATAATTAGTTCGTCCTACATCTGCTAGTAGAGCATGTAGAGTCATGTTGCATGCTATAAACCTTAAGTATACGTATCCATCAACAGACAGCTCTGGATGATTACTAGGGTTAATCTTTGTCATGTCTTGCTACATGATATGCCATGAAACCCTTCCCCGGTTTCCTCCCACCATAATGCTGGTCGCCGTTGTATAAGTGAAATATTCTTGAATACGGCGTAAAACACCGATCAAATACACAAATAAATCAAATGAAACCCTTAGCTGCATATCCGAGTGCACTTGGGACTTGCTGCTGTTGTGTTGTAAGATTTCTCCCCGCCGTTCTCTGAGGTGGGTGGCGATCTGACTTGACGTGAAGTACGCTGGCATGCCTGTCACTGTTACACAAGGAGCAGGAGATGTCCTCATTACAGTTAATGGACACATGATCTGCTGACTTTCAGCATCAGAACCATATGCGGTTTTCTTGTAGAAACTCTTGGCGATTTTCTAAAAGTCTCGATCGAAAGGTTCGACAATAGTTGAGACCGACTAGTCTTGTGTACCGCACGTACAGGAGTTGCCTTAGCGACGCTTAACGCTGACTAGTCAATGTTGGTCTTCTTGGAATGGAATTCCCTCCTGATGAAGACTTGCCTTGGTTGCGATCGTTCTTGTTTCGCCAATGCGATATTTTCCTATGCAAAAGTGGGTTCGTTTCGCACATTACTCAGCTCTTCCATGAATTCACAAAGAATGTGAAACAGCTCTGCCGAAGAATTAAAGTAGCTTCAAAGAGCTCTGTATTTGGGATCTTCCTTGACTGACCGTATTTCCCAAGGATGTCCGACAAATCATACAGCTTTTATTTTCTTTATTATTCAGTCGAGGGAAGTTGTCGAGCTTGGATTTCAAACCTGCCGCGGCCAATTCCACGCCACCAAAACGTTCTTCCAATCGATCCCACATCTTCCAATAGGTGTGTGAACGCTAACAGCCCCACCAACGGATTTCAGCGTATCTGCGTGACTCGGGAGCACGCCATTTGACCAACAAATCGATCCCTTCACCCCTGTGAAGCAGTAACACCTGTGATGCACTGAAATCCGGACTTCCAAATGGAAATTGCAAATGTCTCGGGTTTGTCGTCAAAGTTCTAAGGAGATCTTTCTTCAACAGATATCATATGAATTCTGTGTTCACTGTTGAATGAGTCGGATAAAACTGTTGCTTCGATGTGAAGATATTTAACATTACCGAAGCGAATGGTGTAACATTTAGATCTGTTATTTCATAACACATGTTATTTCACTTCGCACTGGGTAGGGGTTGAGGTAAAGTTGGTGTGGATATTATTATCTATAGTCCCATGGGGAGAAGCTACAACACTGGAAACACATTGGTAACCTGGTTTGATGTTTTTGTTGTGAAGAGTATCTTGTTCTGCAGGCACAGACGCTTTATCCGATAGAGAAAGCCTGGTGTCTGGCTGTGTTGATGGGCGTGGCTCTGGCTTTGGAGTGATCTGTTCTTCGTCCAACATAATGTAATCTCTGTTAAGTGCAGGTGTGCTGTGCCCTGCAACATATCTATCTGTGCACATGGATTCACCTTCTAACGGTAAGTTTATATGTGGTAACACGTCAGTTTCCATGTCGCAAATACTGCTTAACTGCAAGGCCTGGAATTCGGCCTCCATTTTCGCCACTTACTTCTATGTGTGTAGGAGGTCTAATTCAGCATTAATTTCAGCCTGGACGAGTGCGGATTCAGCAGCACAAATAAGTCCCTTGTGTACGACCGGTGCTTCTTTCTTTCTAAGCTTTGCCTCTTCAATGGCTAACTGCAGACTGGCATTCGCAGCTTCCGCCTTTGCACGTTTACGGGCCAATATGGAGTTTATTTTGGACAGTTCCGATGTCCACCGTTATCGTGTCGTTGAGTATTATAAACAAACAATGAGCATTACACTTTAAAATGTCATGGGCATGTAGTGTTCATACGTTATTTGAGCAAGTTAGGTTTTTATGTAACCGGTGCTATGAGCATTATGGGATAGAATATACATGTGTGATGACTGTGTTGAAAGTACATGAGTCTATTGTTAGTGTAAGCCTACACTGATAGCGACAGTCAATAAAGTATCTTCCAGAAGTAGTGAGACCAATAAGCCTGCCGTGAGGAAGATACAACAGGGCAAATAAGTGGTAATACTTTAACTGCACATTGAGAGTTAGCTCCCTTTTATTGACTGACCGCATGTGACCTCTTGACACACTGTGTATTCCTTAAATTGTATAAAAACTAAGTCTAACCGTCTCAAAATATGACTTCCAAAACAGCAACAGTTTTACATTACGAATATTACGTTGAGTTTTGAGGTAAAATACAATCCTAAGCATGTCCATCTTCGTTTATTTGTAGATTTCCTTCTCGTGAATTTTCTGTTACGCCACATACACAGTTCTTAAATCCAGTGTAGAGATTGTTTTGAAGGGTCCTGTGCGCAAATGTCATTCACACCGTGGTGGACTCCACTCTTGCGAAATCAGAGTCTTCATCGAGGCCAGCGACAAAGCCTCATGGCGTATACACGGGGTTGACACAACTGTGGGCGGAAACTGATATTATATGAATATTTAACAGTTCAGTGAATGATTGACAGTACGGTGTCTCCTACGCAATCTCTTCTGTCCTTTTCCTGTTTCACCATAACCGTCTGTTCGAGTTTTTCTCTTCCGCTAGATTTCCATTTGGTTATATACTTCATCACTCCTGCTTAATTTGTCCTGTTCTGCTTCTGTTTCTATTGCTGTTTTCTCCTTTCTTCGGTTTCACTTTCCTTGAAAACTTGGTCACTTCGTTTTGATTTCATCTGTGTCAACTCAACTTTGTTGTAACCTTTTTCCGACGTTCTCTCTTCTTTGCCAGTTCTTTCTGTTAATAGTGCGGGTCAGATCTTCGTTTTGCTTTCCTTATTTCGTCTTTTTATTTCCCTTGATAACTTAAAGCACCTTGCTTCTTCGGCATAAGTATTTTATAACTTCCCAGCTTTTCTTTGGTTAGCTGAGCTTGTTTCTGAAGTTCATTAAACAGAAAGTTATCCATTGTGGAAATGTGATGACATTCTGGACGACTAGGAAATCCGCGAAGTACATCACCATAATGGTTTTGCCCAGTACCTTGGAGATAAATGCTCTATCCTTGTATACCCAAACATGGTTGTAACATTGTGCTTGAGTGACGAAACCACTCCTGTGGTGAACAACACATGTATAATAAACACACACACACACACACCCACACCCGCACACACACACACATGTAATCCTCAGAAAATATTCTTTGTGTGGATGCAGGAGTGGATGTCATTGGCTTCGTAATATGCTCCGTATCTTCCAGGAAAGACTAATTCAGTTCCTGAGAAACTTTTAACTGAACGAAAAAGGTTTCTTAACAGTTGAAGAATTCTGTTCATGAGCAAGGTTGAATAAGGAATTCGTAACCTTTACGGCTTTGTTTTCCAAATATAATTCTTTCATCTCCTGCTGATCTCTGAATTTTGTCGGCAGTACTTTGTTATGTAATATTCTAAGTCCACTTTTCATCTCCAGTTTCACATTAGTGAAGTCTTTGTCCATGCACAAAAACAGCTGCCTTCATGTGAGTTTCACATTGATTCGTCCCATCATCCAAGATGGTCTCTCTGTCTGCTGGTTATTCAGCCATCATTCCAACCTACGTCTATAAAAAGGAAATTTAAATTAAAAGTGGCTAAATTAAAAGTAATGATTATTTTTCATTAAATCATATAAGCAAGAAATGTAGTTCACTTACATGTAAGTTGGGCCAGCAAGACTTTTAGTTTAAATGTGGATAACGCCATTGATCACCTTTTGATTACTTTTTTTACGCAATATGCGTCCTTTTGCATTATAGTTTTTTCCGCAGTTAGAAATTCGTATTATTGACGATTGATTACAACAACAAAAGTCAAATTTCAGTGACGAATTGTCACAGAATATCTGGTAAAAAGATGTACTCAATGTTGCTTTAGAATTCATAGTTTATAAAACATGTATATATTGCTGAAGTTCCTATGGTCTTATCTCAGTTAGAAGTCATTTAGATAGTTATTTCCGACCGAAAGGATTCACGTAACTTCGTAGCGTAAGTCCGCCATCATGTTAAGCATTTTAGACTGGAGGCTGTGGAATGTAGGATTTTGATAATTACGAAAATGGCTCATGTACAATATTAATATCCTTAGAAAGAGCAGATCTTATATTATCTATGTTCTTCAAATTAATATTTAATATAACACTATCTGATAGAAATTACGGGGGGGTTGCATATAGAAAGTTACGCTATATCAGCCATAGTTGCTTTACCATCATGGTAAATTATTGGCGAGGCGTGGCAAGAGACGAACGCTGCTCAATGCAGGTCAGCCGATCAAAATTTTGGATTTTTGGTGATTAGCACCGCCTACTCTGCCCGCACGCTATAAAAGGGCGTTGGTCAAGGGGTCTAACAGATGGTCCTGGAGGTCTACGACAGACAAGGTCGAAGACAAAGGCAAGATCAAAGGCAAAGGCAAGATCAATACAAGCTACAGAGGATTAGTTAGGGGACACCACAGATGCAAGACAGTTCTACGGTCTCAAAACGCAGACTATACATCGATGAGTATCCCATCGTGGATCAGCATAGAGATTTGCCAGGGATCGCCGATCTTCCAAGAGGAGTCGATCTTGATTGACAGCGGGCGGAGCTAGTGTATTAAATCCCGCGGGAGATTATTTTGTTCCCTCGGGAATTATTTTGTTTGCTCGACCTTGCAGGAGATCATCAATCTTCAGTATATTACGCAGGAAGGATTTAGTGTTATACTGAAGGGACTGTGACTATATGAGTTAAATAGTTACTTCTCTTGTATGAAACCGTACCTGTAAGGATTACGGTCGGGCAGAAATTCTAGCACATATACCTGTCTTATATAGACTCTTCACCGTCTACAGCCATTCCAACAAGCCGGACAGAGTTATTCCCCCTGAAACTCTCTCTCACAAACGGTATTGCTGATTCTGATGGAGTATTTGATAATTTCACTGTATATATGTGAATAAATGGATTTCACTGTTTTGTGTTCGAACTGAAAAACAAATGTTCGGATCTTCTTTAACGCTGTTCTTGCTGATTAACTGAAATAAGTCGTAACAGAGTGTTTTCCTCGAAGAGTTACACTGGAACAGTACAGACTTGTAATGTATTGGGTGTTATTAATGGAAAACAGCCTTCAATAAAATTAGTGGAATATTGAAAGGAAGTCCATATTTCTGTAGTGGTGTTCCCAAATACCCGAAGTCAATATCGGTCCCATGCGGTTCCCAAATATGAGATTTTTACCGGGGAGTTGATAGAGGTTAGCTGGTGATAAACAGAGAGCAGGGCAAAGCCCATATTCTTCATCTCTAAAGGTCATGAGGCTGGGTTTTTAAAAATTCGATAAGCTTGGTGGCAGCGGTGAGATTCTCTTTAAAAATGACTCCAATATTACGTTTTTTTTGTTTTACAAAAACGACTTAAGTGCTCTACTGTCATTATGGATCATTTGGAGGAAGGACCGGACAATATTTGGCAGTCAGGAGGATATTACCTCTCCACAAGATAACACCACCTTGTGGAATCTTAGATCTCCAGGATCATCTTCACATGTGACTGGGCATGGCAACACAGCTCATGTGTGTGATAAAAATCGTCGTCAACTTAGGTTAGAATCTTACAATGGGCCTCCGTGGCTCAGTTGGTTAGCGCGCCAGCGCAGCGTAATGACCCAGGAGTCTCTCACCAATGCGATCGCTGTGAGTTCAAGTCCAGCTCATGCTGGCTTCCTCTGGCCTTACGTGGGAAGGTCTGTGAGCAACTTGCGGATGGTCGTGGATTTCCCCCGGGCTGTACCCGGTTTCCACCCACCATAATGCTGGCCGCCGCCGTTTAATTGAAATATTCTTGAGTACGGCGTAAAACTCCAATCAAATAAATAAATAAATAAATAAATAAATACAATGGGGAATCTTCAGAGGAAGGTACATATTAAGATATTTTCATATCCGGGATTAATGGATGGAGACAAGTTCAACATGCAGACTGTTTGTTCGCCCACCTTAAAGGTGCTGCGCAGCAACTGGTTTCTGCACTTTCAGAAGAGGAACAGGGTGACTTTGATCATCATGCTGCAGACCTCGGGAACAGATTTGGTTCCAGTGGTCAAGCTGAACTAAGAGGCAGACATGATGGAGAAGGTCTTAGAGAATTAGGACAAACTATTAGATACCTTTCTGATTATTATTATTATTAGATACCTTGGCTTATCCAGGCATGTCTGCTGGTCATCAGGACAGTTTAGCTAAGATTTATTCTGTTGGCGCACAGGCAGATTATAAGATGAGGATGTTAGCTCAACAAGGGATAGCTGAAAGTCTTCAACAGACAGTTACTCCGGTTCTAAAAATAAGGTGTACTGGAGAATTGAAGCTCAAAGAGAAAGTAGTACACTACGCCGCAGAACTGTTAGGGAAATAGCAGCTTCTTCAAAAGACGAAGAGTAGCAGAAAACAGGTAAAGGGGTAGAGAAAATCTTAACTAACTGGAATCATATATCAAGGGGTAAACATAATCAACGTATAACTGAGGACGTTGAATACTTCCTGTGTGGTCAGATAGGTCACTACAGACAGGAGTTCCAGAGTAATACAGGGAAGAAATTCAATCATCGGTCGGGCAATGGCAGACAACCAATTTAACAGGACATGAATGGGTTGTAAAAACCGAGTCAGTCCCAGATGTACAATTAAAATAGTCAACAGGGGGATTACAAAACATTTTAAAAAGATCATCGCACACGCTCATCTACCAAATCACAGTATACGGACTTCATGCCTGTTATGGAACATAACATTAGTAATGCAGAACGCCTGTGTCACTTTGATATCTCAACAGAAATATTCGAATTTACCGGATAAATATCGACCACCACTGAAGTCTCTAAATCTGCCATTGCTTAGTCCGGATGATAGAGGGCTAAAGGTTGCTGGCAAAAATCAGTTGAACATTGGCATTTTGTCCAAACCTATTATTACACAGGTTATTGTGGCAAACCTTGAGTGTAATGGAATTCTCGGAATTAACTTCCTGTCAAAATTTAACTGTTAAATTCATCCGAGATTCATCCGAGATTCTGTTCGAGATTGTGAGAAAACTTGAAGTGCTGTAGGTTGGTTACCATACCAGCTGGTCTACAAGCTATTGTTTCAGGTAAACCTTCCGAGGGACATGAGATAAAAGGCAAATTCATTTGTGATTTGCTATTTGTGAACCTTTTCCAAGTTCGAAGAAATCTAACTTGCTTGTGGTCAAACCTCTCCTAGATACGGAGAATGTGAATTTCCCTTTATCAAGGAATGAAACTAACAATGTTTACTGTCTGCTGCTGTAAACCGCAGGTTTTTATAACGAAGAAGAGAATGTCTTCATTGATGTGTCAGGTGTAGACACAGGTTTTAGCAATGTTTGTTTTACCTCACCAGACGGGAATTTATCAGAATTTCTGATGCCTCTGTATGAAGAGACTATCAAAGGTATGGATTCGGAGAAAAAAACTAAGGTGAAATCATTACTGGTAGAATATTCTGAGATTGCCAGATCTGATGCAGACTTCGGAAGGGTAAACAGAATAAAACACAGCACCAACACAGGAAATGTCCCTCCACTCAGACGATCAGCTAGAAGATTATCTGCCCTGATACAGAAAGAAGCTGATGAACAGATTAAACACATGCAAAACAGTGGGATAACAAAAAGACCCAAAAGTCCTTATACATCGCCTATTGTACTTGCTACTAAAAGGGATGGTTCAATAAGATTTTGTGTAGACTATAGGCGATTGAATGATGTGATAATTAAGATGCTTATTCTCTTCCCAGGTTGATGATTCATTAGACTCTCTGCATGGTGCAAAATGGTTTTTCAGATGAACAGAGTGGAGAGAAAACATCCTTCATTACAAGAAGTGAACAGTATCAATTTAAGGCTTTTCTGTTGGGCTTAACCAATGCCCCGAGTACATTTGAAAGGCTGATGGAATTGACTTTGGCTGGTTATCACTGGTTGTTCTGTTGGGCTTAACCAATGCCCCAAGTACATTTGAAAGGCTGATGGAATTGACTTTGGCTGGTTATTACTCTGAAATATGTCATATATATATATATATATATATATATATATATATATATATATATATATATTGAGGATATTATAGTTTTCGGCAAGTCGTTAGATGAAGCCATCAAAGATGGGTGCCTAAGAACTGGGGGCATAAACAGAAGAGGTTTAACCAAATACAACCTAAGCAGATCCTCAGGTTCAAGCCGTCATCAAAAGAACCCAAGTCCCAGCAGTTTCGGTTGATGAAAGAGGGACTTACTTAAAATTGGCAGATACACAGACGGAAGATAACGATTTGAGGCGGATAATCAGAACTAAAAAGCAACATAAAGCACAGCCATCATGGGTGGAAGTGTTACCGGGCACAGTGGAACAAACTAATTTTCCATGAAGTGTACTTTATCGGAAAAATGAGAAGCTCACAGTGTTAAGTGGCAAATTATATTATCAGTACAGTATCGCAAAGAAGTGGTTTTACAGCTGTATGCTTGAAAAACAGCTGGTCACTTTGGTGTTGGGAAGTCTGTAATAAAGATTAAGGAATCGTATTACTGGTACCGAATCACCAATGCTATTTGTCTTTGGTGTAAACAGTGTGACGTGTGTAGTTCCCGAAAAGCTTCTAGTCCCAAATCCAATGCTCCACTGAAAGAGTACAGATGTTTTGCGCCACTGGAAAGGGTATCCATCGACGTTTTGGGACAACTTCCCAAAAAGAGATAAAGATGGTGGATCCAACTCGTGTGATTTGTGGTTGTGGCTCTACATTCCAAAGCAAATCAAACCTGCACCGCCTTCAGCATGTGAGCTGAAAAGCAAGGCGAAACATATCTGTCCGTTGTGTAAGGAAGCGGTTTCATAACTTGACGACCTTATGGTTCATCAGAGCTCCTGCTCAGGTTGTCCTTGGGTGAGGTAAAGTGATAAAACGAGGGTACACGGAGGTGTGAACTCGGGGAAACAGCAAATTGTGTGCTGAATGAGAGGAGTCTCTTTGGATCACTTTCGGATATATTTATTATTGAAGATGATGGGGCGATTCAGAGCACCCCATCTCTGTTATACGGATAGCCATGTCTGAGCCTATTTAGGTCAGCACAGCTACTCAGACAGAGAAGATGGGGTATGGTCACGTTCACGCTATCATCGAGTTAACGGATGAAAGGAGGAAGAGAGGAAGGGAGGAAGGGAGGAATCGTGACAACACAGCAATGTAAATTATGCAGAGAGGCTTAACGATATTGTGTGCATTTTGTGGAACCTCTGACTGGTAGAATTCTTTTACGCCTCAAGTCTATATCATTAATATCGTTAATTTTTATAGGTAATGCTATATTCTTCATATGGTTCTTTCGTATTCTCTGCATTGTTCTTTCTGTGGATAATATCAAATTTAATGTGGAACTCTAACACTGAATTGGGACTTATTCATCCGTTGCGGGACCATCTGATATTTAGAGATGAAGATAAGACCATGGAAGATTCATTGTTCGAGGGACAAATCGTAGGAGGGGGTGATTTTACGAAAACTCTGACTATTATTTGGATATTTATTGGGTAATCTCTTATTCATATCAGATTAACATGAAAGTAATCTAGTTGTCTGAAAGTTACATTAGAAGTGTAATTATGATTTACTTGACTGTACTGAGTATTTCACGTGAAATACATGATCCGTAAAAGATAATACGCACCTCCAATATAGCACCTCTGGTGTTAAGTTCTACAACACTGACAGAGTCCTGAGTAGATATTCAGGGGAGCTTTCTTATCGATTGATTTAGTCTGAGACAAGCAATTACCACTATCGAATATTACACCTAAGACACTTTTTTGGACATTGAACCGTTAGTCTTCCTACATGTCTTATGTATGTCTAATATTTTATTGTTCACGAAAATGAAATATAATAAATTCATTATTTAATGAAAACAAAAAAGAGGTTCATTGGGTTATTTTTTTATAAAGGTATGCGTATATGCGTAATTGACGATTGATTACAAAAAGAATCAAATTTCAGTGACTGGGTATCACAGAATTCCGTATAAAAATGTACTCAGTGATGGTTTAGAACTCAGTTTATGAGACAGGTATATATACATATATGTCTGCAGTTTTCATAGTCTTATTTAAAAGCCATTTGGATATTTTTCCGACCGAAACGTCGTCACTTCGTCGTGGTTTGTAAAGTCCGCCATCCTGATTAGCATTTCGGATTGGAGGCTTAGGAATCTAGGATTTTGATAATTACGACAACGGCTCGTGTATTATATTGGTATCGTTAGAAAGAGCAGATTTTATATTATCTATGGTCTTCAAATTATTATTTAATACATGTATAACACTATTTGATAGGAATTAGGGGTTTTGTCTTTATGTTTGCATAAAAATTACGCCATGCTAGCCATAATTGTATCGCCATAATAGTAAATTATAATCGGGGCGTTGTAAGAGGCGAAGGCTGCTCAATGCACGTCAACCAATCAAAATGTACAGTCATGGCGCCTGATAGATGGTCCTGGAGATGTACGACAGTCAAGATCGAGGACAGAGGCAAGATTAAGATTTGCTAGAGTGGATTACATGTAGTTAGCAGATACCACAGTTGAAAATTTACAGTTAATACCGAACTATACAGTTACAAGGTCTCAAAACACAGCCTATGCATCAGTGAGCATCCCGTTGGGAATCAGCGTAGAGATTTGCCAGGGATCGCCGATTCTCCCAAGAGAAGCCGATCTTAATTGACAGCGGGCGGAGCTGGTAGGATTGCTGATCTCCCGCCAGATCGAACAAATCTCCCGCGGGAACAAGACTATCTCCCGCAGGGGATTTGCTCGACCTGGCGGGAGATCAGCATTCTTCCGTATATTACGCAGGAAGGATTTAGTGTTATACTGAAGGGACTGTGACCATATGAGTAAGAGTTTCTTCTCTTGTCATAAACTGTGCCACGGTTAGGTAGAAATTCTAGCACATTACACGTTGTAATATTTTTAAACAGCTAAATACTGTTCACCGTCTACAGCCCTGTCAACAAACCGACGAGATTTATTCCCCCTGATACTCTATCTCACAATCGGTATTGCTGATTCTGATGGAGTATTTGATAATTTCACTGTATATATGTGGATAAATGGATTTCACTGTTTTGTGTTCGAATTGAAAGACAAATGATCGGATCTTCTATTATGCTGTTCTTGCTGATTAAGCGAAATAAGTGGTAAGGATGAGTTTTTCTCCGATTGTTATAGGGAAATAATACAGATTGGGAATGTATTTGTTGTTATAAATAGAATAACAGCCTTGAAAAAATGATTACAGTATTGAGAGCAAATCCACTTTTTGCAGCGGCGTCTCCAAATTCTTGAGGTACATATCGGTACAACACTATTTACTTCGCAGTCCACAGAGATTAACTGGTGATAAACAGAGAGCAGCGCAAAGCCTATATTCGTATTCTCTAAAGTTCATAAAAGTGGGTTGTTAAAATCCGCTACAAACTGTTGGGAACAGATCACTGTTCATCCACCCAGAAGGTGTAGCAAGACGAAGACTCTAATTTGGTTCACCGTTTAGCATGTGATCTCTAAATTTAAGCCTGGGGAATGCACAGACGGCCAGCATTATGGTGGAAGGAAACCGGGCAGAGCCCAGGGGAAACCCATCACCATCCGCAGGTTGCTGAAAGACCTTCCCTTGTACGGCCGGAGAGGAGGCCAGCATGAACTGGACTTGAACTCACAGCGACTGCATTGGTGAGAGATTCCTGGGTCATTACGCTGCGCTAGCGCACAGGCTGGAAGTAATGCTGTGCCTTCCGCACTGACACAGCGACACATTGTAATAGGTAATCCCCTTTCTGCAGAAGTGGTCTGTTCTACTTGCTTTAGTCCTTTTTCTGAAACGAATCGTGTACTATTAGGGAGAGTTTTAACCCCGGTTTCATCAAGGTTCTGTATTCGATGAGACTCTGGTGTGAAATTGGGACGATTGACTATGCTGTTGAAACGGTCGAAGAATAAATCGACATTGTGGCGGTTGAATGCAGTGGCCCTTGCAAGACTTGTGGCTTGAGTCTTATGAAACTTTCTGTTCCATATGACAATCAACTGTTTGGTACTTTTGCTGGTTCCTCCCTCACCATAATAAATATTCAACATCTAAATCACTGACAATCTGTTGTTGGAGAACTTTTATTTCGTATAAGAATCTCAGATCTCATGTACAAGTCACACTGGATAATAACGAGAATTCAGGAAATGTTATAAAATCGGATCCAAATAGTAGCGGGGGGCCTCCGTGGCTCAGTCGGTTAGCGCGCTAGCGCAGCGCAGTGACCCAGAAGCCTCTCACCAATGCGGTCGCTGTGAGTTCAAGACCAGCTCATGCTGGCTTCCTCTCCGGCCGTACGTGGGAAGGTCTGCCAGCAACCTCCGGATGGTCGTGGGTTTCCGCTGGGCTCTGCCCGGTTTCCACCCACCATAATGCTGGCCGCCGTCGTATAAGTGAAATATTCTTGAGTACGGCGTAAAACACCAATCAAAAAAAAAAAAAAAAAAAATCAAATAGTAGCGGAGTCTCCGAGTTCAGGGGAGAGAATCTTGATTGGTTTATCCATTTAACAAGCCTCGCTCGGCACGTTAAATATCAAACAGGATTAAAGTGATTGAATGGTGTCGCACTTTACAGGTACCTGTATACTTGAGAAGAAGACATCATAAGAAACGAAAGCACATAAGACAAATAAATAATTGAACCGCTACAGTATGTTACAAAGAAAACTACAGTACCGGAGTGAGTGAGTGAGTGCATAGGGTTTAATGTCGTACATATTAATTTTTGATATGACGACGAAGGAGTCCTTAGAGTACATGTAATGTGCGTCCTTGTTGCAGGACGAATTTCCGCTGCTCTTTTATCTAGTGCTGCTTTACTGAGAGGACTTAGCGAAGGCAAGTAAGCTGCCCTACCTGAGCCATTATACTGATACGGGTCAACCAGGGTCTACAGTGGCCTTAGAGAGACGCTCTTTTGGGCAATTAGGCTACCTAGAAATTAATTTATCTTTATTTGCATGATTTTTTCTAACAGATACATGTATTTTCGCAGCATTAGGGCTCAGTGGTGTTCGAGTAGATGAGGAGTCTCGTTCAGGTAATCTTCACAGAGGAGGAAGTTGTTAAGAATGAAGGTTTCCTCTGACAGCGGCCCAAGTCATGATTGTATGGGTGCCAACGGTGGTGGACACTCTCTTGGCATTTATTGGCATAGGAGATCTGCAACGAACGGGTTTACAGGAGAAGCAGTTCATTTTCGTGTTTCATCGTGAGAGAGGTCATGATTAACTTTGGCGGTTATCATTTGATTATTCTTAACATATCAGGACGTTCCGGGTCAGTAATAGCAAGGCCAATTCCCAAAACGCAGACGAGTCTATTCCTACATTGGTCCCTACAATGGCCGAACGTCTGACAGGTGAAACACCTTGTAGGGTTGAGTATTTAAAGGTTAACACGAGCCCTGAGTCAGCGTATGAAGGTGGAATCGGATATAGTTGTTTAAGAAAAGTGAATCAAGAAGGTGTCTCATTTGACAACGCTGCCCCTTGACTTTCTGGAGAATCTTTAACTTTTAAGACGCGATGGAATTCTAGCTGGGCGGTTATGTCCTCTAATAAGCGATTTGTCTTATTCCCTATCTCGACTTGCCCCTTGACTACATTTTATGGATTTGTGGGGGCAATACGAAAACAGGGGTTTGCAAGTCGATAGCTTGCTGTTTCCAGCAACAATCCGCATCGGAGTGCCGCTTAGCACGAAACCCCCTCTGCGAGTTACCAGCAGAAAGAGAGATGAGATTTCCACGCCATCGATTTTTTTCTCATACTCGAACAGGTCGAGTCATAGGTCGAATCTAAAACTTATAAACAACCCACTCGACTGACCACACAGCCAGCATCTAGATATTAGGATTCCGTCCTCCATTACCGGTCGCAACCCATTACCAACAGGTCTCTCTCCGGTTACCTCTTACATAGTCCGAGAAAGTGTAGGCCTATTATGTTTAGAGCTCTAGATTAGACGCTTTTTACGACAAGCTTGCCCAGAGAGCTGAGGTCCTATGCTTGTTACGACGGAAACCACTCATGGGCAATATACGCATTTATGTTCAAGGGCATACCATTACCAATATCATAACAATATCGTATTTATTATTTATTGATAAACAGACAATGATCACCATTACGAAAAATACATATACACGTACCAATCTCCAACGCAGGAATAGGAATAGTAGATATCAACACTGACATCAAGCAGCCGTCTGACTTGTAGCTCTTCACAAGACAACTCGTCTATAAATATCATTACAAAAATCATGTAATAAATTTTAAATTCGCATTGCGTCATATACACTGAAACTAATTTAGCAAAGCTTACATGTAGAATACGCGATAAACACTTATTTACAAAAAATAAACCGGAAGTTCTTTCATGAGAGTAAAACTTATGCCACAAAACAAGATACACATGTAGTTACAAAACTTGTTCAACACGTTTGTTATGTTATCACCAATGTTATTGAATAAACGAATACATGTAAATGAATAATCATGGCTTAATGCCGGCCAGGCAATATTTCAAGCATATTGTGAACACGTTTAAAACATGTTTAAGACTTTGTAAAAAATCCAGTAACACAAGCACTTATCCGCCTGAACAATTGTTGAACAAACATTTAGAAGCTCATACAATGAGTAAAAAACGGCAATAAGCCATCTGTCCTACAGGTATGTACCAATTTTCTCCATCTTTTATCCTTTTTACTAAATTGTATTGTCAAGACAACATACACTCTACAACAGGTGTTCAAGTAAAGACAATATAAAATATAATTAAAGACGTACACAAATATTTTTTCCGCCACATTTTCTTTTATAATTATTTAGCTATCAGTTTCTGTTTCTAAAAGTCTAAATCTGGTTACATTCATTCAATTTATTTCAGACTGTACATGTATATTCTTAGTGGTACACCCGTGTGATTTTGATTATCTGATATCTGTGTGCGTGCCTATATATGAAGCGCAATATTTGCAGAAGCTCACTGGTTTTGCGATGAGATTACAGTAATGTAATACATTGTAAACCAACCAGTTTCTTGCAGTGTGTGTTAAGCTTAATTTGTTTATGCAAGCTGTTGCCATATACATGAATATGCAAAATTTTAGTATTGTGTCCACTGTGTAGCAGAAACACTCTTCAACACCACGTAACCACAAAAGGTAGCTAAGCGTGTTTGGGTATTTCATTCCATCGGAGATTCTCTGTTGCCCATGTACCAAAAATATAAGAAATAATCAATGGTTAACCTTTTCTCTGAAAACATGGGCGTTGTCTCTTTATCGATTCACAATTCAGACAACCCTGCCGTCATCTGTGGTTCTGTCTCCATCGATCGTCAACTTTTTCGTCAGCTCTTTGGCGTCGATCATGGTTACCAAAGTTGAGACTTTATATATATTTATATGCATCGTCTGATTTGAGGAAGGAAACCAATCGCTCAATCCTCCCCATTTTTATTGAATTGGATTCAGTCAGACAGATGTGTTAATTACACTTTTGCACACATAACAATGGTTTGAAATCAAATGTCACAACATAACTACGTACTTATTACAGAAGACCATGAGTATATTTCTGTCCAAATAAGAAACAACGCAAATTTAGAGCTTGAAACCGCCCATGACGTCAATCAGGCTTATGTGAATAGTTGTGAACGTTCGCCTCTCCATTTCCCTCTGTCGTAGTAGCCTTGAACTGTATTATCAGTATAGTGTAGGTCATGAGGACGCCAAACAGCTGCAGGAGAAAGTTAGAAGCGACATACGCCAATACGTTAACATGTAAACCTAATTTTAAGAGTAATAATCTTTGTCAAACTTATTCTTAACTAGACAATATATTAATGATCTTTTGCACAGATTTTGGATTTTGCACAAAATGTTAGGGAATATATATGCCTTAACTGGATTTTCTGGAAACTACAGACTGCCATATGCTACATTCGAAATTGTGTTTACGGATTCAGGCAATGACTCGTTTACAACGAGAGCAGCCTTCTTAGTTTTGAATTATTTGACAGGTTCTGTATATTTTCTCACAATTTCACCCAACCTAACAAGATATGTCTAAAAATACTAGTGTCGAAGATAGTCCATGAGTTCACATTCATAGGCTAAAAAAGGGCCCTAATGAGGTACCAACGATTCATATAAGTCGTCTGGACGAGCCGGAATTCGGTCCGTCCATGAAAATAAATTCAGTAAAAAACATGACGCACAGTAAGCTTCTTTAGCCCCTGTCAAATCGGTGCTCACGAATAATTTGACCTACTTCGCATCTGATCATTTAGTTGACATTAGCGTATAGCGAGTGATCGCGTGTGAGAGCACGTCTGATTTGGCTGGTTTCCTCTCCCTGGCGTCAGGGCGCACTACTATTTTAGCACCCAGGCATCGTTTTCAGGAGCCGGGATTTTTGATAAATGGCTTAAAGCAGCGAAATTAAAACATTCTTTGCCAGAGATGAACACTTGCCAGCTGTAACAGCGTGTTTTTTATTCAAAGACTGAACACGGATATGTGTGCCAGGCAGGATTTCAAGTTGTTGACATCCAGCTTTATTCGTCGTGGAAAAAGTGACAATTCATTGATTCATAAATTAGTAGTGTATTTTATTTCTCTAAATATGTGGACTTGCCATTTAAAAATCATTATAGTTAATTCTCCATAGAGTAATTCACTATTCTTAATTTTCTCTCTGCCGGTGTCTGATTTTCGCGGTAAAGTTCTTGTCACTAGTACCCTGTCAATAAGTTAAATCAGACTTCCTTTAGAAGTGCTTTTATTGATTGAAATCTTTGTTTATTTTCACAAGAAGGTATAGTGTTTTAAGAGAATTTAGATAATGAACAGAGCATTCATCAGGATGCGCTATTCAGATTCAGATTCATGATTTTCTCATGTTTTTTTTTTCTTGAGAACATTTCTGAGATGTCTTTTAACAGACTGAGAGTGACAACTACATATTCCATAAGCCATTAATGCCTAACCAATCTGTCTTGATTCATGACTACTGAATATTTTTACAGTACTTACAAAGATTAACGTAACCCAGAAAAGTTCTTTATTGAAACTTTCTTGTACGTATTTCTGTGTGCTCTCCAAGTTAAGGATTTTTTAACGTTTGTAACTGTTTTTTTTTGTTTCTCTGTTTCTCTTTTGTCATGTTTTGACAACTTTAAAATCCGTTTTTCTTCCATCCTTTTTATTGCCTCCTTCGTACCACAGTGAACTAACGATGTCTCTGTGTGGAAAATGCTTAGAACCTTAAGACAGAGTTCGAATCTGAGTGATACACTGAAATCAACCTATTCTGCTTGGGAGCACGTGTGGTCGTCCGTCATTAACTTGTCACGTTAAATATGTTACGGAATTATAAAGCTGAAAGTTGCCTTTGTTCTAATCTATTTAATTTATTGGTGTTAAACGGCGTGCTCAAAAATTATATCCGAACGTTACATTGGTGGTAGTGATTTTGCTCATTCATGACAAGTGTATCATACAAAAAATATTTTAGTGTGACTGATCAAAGTTTTTATTTTTATGACCTCTACATGGCTTCAGTGCATGTTTGGAATGAATGAATGAACGAATGGTTTTTGCAATTTTGTCAAACAGAATTTAAAAGGTTTAAACAGGAGAATGGTTTTCTGTAGAATAAAGAACACTTAACACAAAACCAAAATAGACGAACATGTTTAAAACCACTTTCCAAAAGAACCAAACCTTAGTTAAAATTCGAAAACCACAATATATTTCTAACAATGTAGAAAATCGTATGTATATACGATTTATTTGTATATATTTATTAAGACCTATATTATATGATATAGGCCAATGGCCTTTAAATAATTTATGACAGTTTCGCCAGCAATGCTGTCAAATATATTGAATATATTGTTGACTGTGTAGAGCGTTTCCCGAACATAAGGAAAGTCTACAGAGTCAAAAAGGATATATTTGATGCCGTATTGAGCATCACATCCAACACGCTGTGGGGAACAAAATTGTGTCAAACAAGAATGCCTAATACGGCATCTCGTTAAAACTACTTTGTCTCTGTGAGACATACCACGTGCATAAGAATTATAGCCAATGACAAAGGTGACGAGCATATTTAAGAATATTAGACCTATACTCAGTATAAGGGATTTTTATTTTAGATGTTGATTTATTAAGGGTAGCTTTAGATTCCCTGTCTATGACTGTGTTCCCATGGATACCATTGTGACTTATATAAAATAATAAAGTCAGGAGAGCGAGTCACTAAATATGACTGCCTTCCAGGCATGCCCAGAAGAAACATATGACAATAGTCTGACCTCTGCTGAGAAGATTGAAGTACAGGATGGAAAACGAAAGGTATGTTGACTCGATGAGTCGATGAGACTCGATGTCCCAAAACAGCCGCAGGTGCTACTATGTCCCCATCCTCTGACCCATCACTATACATAAATTTGCAATCCGGAAAAATAATTGTAATTGTAGTTCTTTATTTGTTTATTGAGGATAACATAACATCAACGTGTATACACCAACATAGAAACCAAAGGGAACAAATGACATAAACATGTACAGAATAACGTGATGGGAATAAAGACAGTTCAAAATCAAATCATATTACTGCTGGGCTTGGATGGTGAATCTATTGGATATGCTTATAAAATTATCTACAGATTTTATGATCAACTGATTATTATTCACGCTTAGTTCAGGTGAACCAAATAAGAGTAAAGTACAAATGTGTTTAGAAGAACTAGCCAAAAATACAGAAGGGCGAACTCCAGGAGATATAATTCTAAAGATGCTTTTTAGCATGTGCTTTCTAAAAATAAGCCTGGGTTTCAGGAAAACTTTGCTGAATTATAAGAGGATTTGTATCTGATTTTTATGTTTACGACGATCAGATATTAACTTGGGTTGTGGAAGAAACCATGGAGGAGACTCCGGTAAAGATAAAGGAGCTGTCTCCTCTGGTTTGATGTTGGCGTCCACTACATGGTTCCGTATACGAAGACCGAACAAAAGGATCTTGGAACGATTAGGACATTTGTTAAATTTATCCACACATGACTTATTGAAAAAGGGCTTGCTGGATGAGCTTTAAGCTTTGTAGCATATTGAAGGTTGACTTTGATACGTCTGCTATATAAGGGATGTTCGTTAGCCTCTACGTATGAACTCTCTACTGGCGACGTTCTAAAAGCACGAAGGCTGAGCCTCAAACCTTGGTGATGGACAGGATCCAACATTTTTATATACGACTTCCAAGCCGGGCCATAAATGATGGACCCCTAGTTCAATTTAGACCTCACCAGAGAACGATATAGGTTTATTAAAATAGATCGGTCAGCACCTCAATCGGTGCTATTTATTTATTTTATTTATATGACTGATGTTTTACGCCGTACGCAAGAATATTTCACCAATACGACGGCGGTCAGTATTATAATATGAGGAAACCGAGCAAAGCCCAGGGAAAACCCACTACCATCCGCAGGTTTCTGACATACCTCCCCACTTACAGCCGGACAGGAATCCATCAAGAGCTGCATTTGAATTCACGGCCACCGCATTGGTGAGAAGCTTCTGTATCGTAACTGTGCTCTAGCGCGCTAACCAAGTGAGCCACGGAGGCTCCACAATCGGTGCTAGACACAACCTTAATTATATCGAGAGTTTATACATTTAGCTTTGAGCATTTTATATAAGGACAACTTACTTTCAATTATTTGTCCAACAATCTTTACAGGTTCACAACAAAATTTCAGCTTGGGTTCTAAATGAAGTTACGGTTTATTACAACAATGCATACCGTCAGTTTTAGATGCTGAAAATCTAAAACTGTCTTCAGTTGTCCATTTCTTGAACCATTTGAGACAAAGCTCCAACTGACATTTGGTGCTATTCATATTTTAGCGCGGTAACATATATGGAAATCCTCCACATATAAAAAACCCTTCGTACCAAACGATAATGTTTTGGATAAGCTACTCAGTTTAATGCTAAACAGAGATGGTGATAGTTAAAAGATAAAACTTCAGATATAATAGTAAGCGGCCTTTCAGACCCATATGTGATAGATCTTTCAAAGTTCCATATTTCCATCTGGTGTCGTATGCTTTTACCAGGTGAAAAAATATCGACACCAAAAGTTCATTATTAATAAAAACATCACGGATAAAAGTTTTGAATTGTACAAGGAAATGTAAAGTTGGTCGGCTTTGACGAAAACCGCATTGTGTATTCGAAAGTAACATTTTTATTTCCGGAAACCATACAAGCGTATCGTTTATCATCCGTTCCATAGCCTTAAATACACAGCTGCTAAGAGTTATGGTACGGTAATTAGATGTATCAGTATGATCCTTGGCCGGTTTTGGAACGCCTGCCTCCATGAGGGTGGAAAATTACCAGTTATCCAAATATTAATAAGTCAAAAGAGTCTCGAGGTGTTAAGAGGGTAAATGGTTTAGAAATTTATAGTAAACGTTATCAGGCCCACGTGCAGTGTCATGAGCCTTTTTTAAATGCAGTTTTCAGTCCATCAGTGCTAAACTGTTCATGGTAATCTTCCTTATTTTTGGAAGAAAAAATCAATTTAATCTTCTCTTTCTGCTTTTCCTCTGCAGAAACTTAAAAGAATAATTCTCGGAAGAGGTTTTCGAAGATATTGTTTCAGCGAGCTTATTATCTATGCTGCCGGGAGAAGTAAGAAATATTATTGCCGTCTGCGTGCAAACCCTGTGGATGGTCATGGGTTTCCCCCGCGATCTGTCTGGTTTCCTCCCACCACACTGCTGGCCGTCGTCTTGTAATCGAAATATTCTTGAGTATATATTAAGTTGCGCTTCTTGAGGTTTACGGTTTCTGTGCTGGAGCCGATTTCCTCTCTCAGTATAACAAGTCCTTCCACAAAGGAATCGGCTGTATTGCTCATCAGTAGGCGAATCAGCTCATTATCTTGCCTAAAGTAGATTATCTTTAGTCAGTGACACGTAACCCCAAGGATTTAACGCAGTTACATGTTGTACACTTATATCATTGTAGGTTGAATACTTTTTTCTAAATCATACTGTTCAGCTCCATGAGCTTGTTTTCAACGCGAACATGACATTTTCAAGGGTGATGTTATAACTATTAACGAACTAGTTGCATGCTGGATAATGTTTGACGTAGAGAGATACTACGCATACTACCTAAACTATTACCTGGCTATCGATTTGTGTGTATGTTTATTTAATACTCATAATGTCTGCAAAGTTTTCGTGTAATTTTTGTTTCACTACTCTGCTTAACCTAGAACCCAAAGGCTATACCCAGGCTTATTTCCATGTTTTTATACGGTCCCTTTTACACCCGCTGCCATTAGCCAAAAAGGCCACCAGTGGATTCGAACATGTTCATATTAACAAAAGCAAAGAAAAATAATATCGGGACAATTAAGCTGCGGTCAACGTTAGTATTAGGACAGTATTAGAGAATTAAAGACAAAGTCCGTGATAAAAGGCTAAATTGCATCAGCCAGCATACGTAATATACTCTGTCAAAACAGTTATTATGAATTAAAGTTTGCAGACTTAAATACCGTTTGAATGAATAAAATTATACATGTACATTCTGCATCAATGTTTGACCACGTGGTGAGTGTTTGATCTGATTTGCCAGTTTTGTGTGTCATTGGATAGTCACACTTAAGCCCAAACATTTCAAACTTTTACAAATTCAGGTTTAAAGGCATTTCGACATCATGCCAAGGCTGACATTAAACGAACTTAATTTTGGGGTTGGTATGCTTGCCCCAAGGGGTTCTCGAGGCGGATTCATTGACACAGGAACACGTCAGCAGCGCTTGCCACAGAAATTTTTTCAGGATGTAATGGATCGTCAGACCTCTGCATGTCCACGCGTAAAGATGCCTGTGCAAAATCTGTTGATTCGTTTGACACGAATAAACAGCCGTAGAAACAGCTCGAATCATTCCAGACTTTTATCACTTAAAACCACAATCGTAAGAAAGTGTCTGCGAGAGACTGGTTCGACGTTGATGCCACAAAATTTTCAAGCAAGGTTTCAATGCTGCCAACAGCACGCAAGACGCCCTGCATACTGGTGGCGAAATGCACTATTTACCGACAAATGACCTTTTCTCCTAACCCATTTAGATGGACGTCAATGCGATTTAGCACCTACTGAGTACATTTAGGAGTATATATTCCATACTGCAGTCTAAGTATATTAAATTCCAATCTGATCCTTTAATCATATCGTCAAAAATGCAAAACTTACAATAAAGGAAAGATCACAGAAACGCTTATGTCATTAGTAGGCGAGACTACCCCCCACCACCGCCCAAAAAAAGACAATTATGATAAAAGACACTTTTGCCAGCAAGTATGACTGAATTTACAAATAACTGACTGTAGGCGCCGATATAAAGGAACAGACTGTAGTATTAGACAACAGTTTAATAAGTCTTAGTCCAGCTATTGTGAAACATTTTAATTACGCGTACCGTTAATTGAGTTTTCCCTGGTTTTTTCATGATGCATAGTCACTTGTTTGTTCTCTTTGAAAAGCGTAATTTAAAGCAAATGTAAAGTTAAAATTCACAAATAAATAAATATTGAAATTGACTTTACTGTTTATACAGTTAAGCATAGTTAATCAACCTTTTTAAAAGAATAGCCATATTTAAAAGATTCGAAAGCTGAAAATCTCTGAATATGGCATAGAGAAAAGGTCAATATACACAATACCCGTAATTAACTGAAAAACATACCGTGAAAATATGGGCTTTGTTAATGACGAAAATGTCGAAGAACTTAATGCCAACATCAGACGAATTTAACTTTGCAGCAAGGAAACAAGCCTGGAAAAAGATAGAAAACATATTCGACAGATAAGTGTATTAAATACTATTTTACCAATTCCCACAACGATACATAGATACACACATGACAATATGTCGCCGCTCACACTTGTCCATTTTCGAGGCTGTCATGACAACCAGATCGCCATTTTCATTACCTATACCATATAGATGATTTCTTGTCCGGCTATAACTACAACTGTCTTCAGCATAAAGTTTGGACACTTTTGTCCACTAGCGATAAAGGTTCCCATCAACGGTTATACTCAAAACAATGCTGCTGGTACTCTTAGGCACTTCAAACAAATGCATTTGTTGGGGCGTATGTTGTGTTCACTTGAACTCTTATTGAGCCACATGGCAACGAAGGAGTAATTAGAGTGCATGTAGTGTTCCTTGTTTCTTACCAACGGTAAGTAAGCAGCCCCTCCCGTGCCGTTATACTGATACAGGTCAACCAGTCGTTGCACTATCCCCTTAATACTGAACGCCAAGCGAGAAAGTTTCAAGGTCTTAGGGATTGACCCTGGATCTACCGCCTCAGAAGAGGACGCTATTGGGCCGGGGGATTTTTATGTAAGTCTCATATTGATTTGATTTGATTTCACTCGATCAACTTCTTCCCGTAATGAAGAATTATGCCACACCGACAAGTTCCGTGTAGTACACATTGTCACGGCAGCTTCTTAAACTCCGGTATCAAGGTTGATAATTGATAAGAAATACGTGGAAGGAATGGGTATAGAACGTATTGATATGAAGAAGCCAGTATATGTAGTCACTGGAAGTATTTTTTGTTGGTATTCTGAAATCATGCTGCAAATAGAACTTACCAGCTGTAAGCTTCTGTTTGACGAATGCTTTGTCTTCAGGTGAAACAGACTATCCCGTACTACCCCGACCTGGAATAAAGATGAGAAAACCTATCTCTTTAGACTAGGAACAAAGCCCTCTTTTATCTTTCACTGTAAGTACATGACAGAGTCCAAGTATTCAGTAGTTAATCTGAAGATTTTTAGTATAAAATTAATTAACGCTACAACATTTTCTCGTCGTGTGAACGACAGTTGATTGCCTGTTAATCCAGAATGCCAAATCACAGAAAGCGTTAAATACAACACGGTTAAATGTGGTTAAACTTTTGTCGTCTGAATCTCGAGCAAAATGTAAATAAATGTATTCAGTGACATATGGCTTATATGCATTTCTTATGTATCATTTTTAAGTTCATAAAAAACATTTCCAAGGGGGGGGGGGGCGGGGGTCATTCTGAAAATCTCACATAAATGTAAAGCTTTCAAAGGCTGGGACGTAAAATGATTATTAAAAATCATATGACGAAGCAAAAATTATTTGAACAGAGTCTGAATATCTTACTCGAATTCTTTGCTGTGTACTTTTTTACGAAGTTGCCAATACATACAGATAATATGTATTTCTGAAATAACTGGTGGCTAATTCCATTACACGTTAACTTCCAGTCTAGAGTAAAGGTGTTCCAGATGATCGTGGGTTTCTCCATGCCCAGTTTCCGCTCACCAGAACATAATGCTGGCCGCCGTCGTATGAGTGAACCATTCTTGAGTATGGCGTAAAACACCAATCAAATAAATAAATAAATTTAAGGTGCAGTGGAGTAATATTCATAATTACCTTGGAACTGACTAGAGCCCCGATCCATACTGTAGCACTGAGAATACCCACCATCGAAATTTCTATGAATATAGACAAATATAAATAATCGGAGAGGCTTGAGAGCTGCATAAGAGCATTGGACACAAAGCATATTGATGGGAGGGAAACCAGGTACACAGAAGGGATGTAGTGATTAAACGTTGAATTGCCCTTTGACACGAGCTCACAAACATCCTGATAGAATTCCATCATGTCGTCCATGTACTTGTCATGTAAATCATGTTTTTGTTGAGAAGAGGTGGTAATGTTGTCCAGTTGTTTAGCCAGTTTATGGAGAAAGATACTGGACAGGTAACAAAAGCCAACGTGGTTTGCAAGAGACGCAATCAAAATAAACGTAGACCATGCCGACAAAACTAGAAACAAGGAAATCAGGGCAGTGTCTAAGGCAACAGTCTGATCACCCTTGAAAGGACATAAGAACAGAAACAAAATAGTATTCCTCGTTTCGCTAAAATACATCTCGGCACAACTCACGATAAACGAAATCTCCATACCGAGGACAAAAACAACGACGAGGCCCATTCCGCAAATGGTCCATTTCCGAAGCTTCCGAAGTTCTGCGCTGATGTCATATTTATGATGCAGGTAACATAGGCGCGCTAAGAATTTTGGCAATGACCCATGGAGCCTGGCAATCAGACACGTTACGTTCATAACAGTAGCCATGAATACACAAGTTAAGGTCAGCAAAATCAGCGACTCCCCGCTTTCTAAAGATATACCGTACACGGCTGAGCAAGATAGCAGTCTTATCAAACTGAAGAATCCCACAACATAGAGAAACGCCATGTAAACAATTCGCAGGATTCTTCCGGATATTTTGCGCCTATGCCCGTCTTCGGACCCGCAAGGACAAGGTGCCTGGTGACCATAGGCCTGAAAGTAGTAGATTACTCCGCACAGTTGTAAAACTAGCTTAACAGGGTGGAAACTGTGCAAGATTGGACAGTCCTTCATCCCGGCAGGTACGGGCCCTTGTCCACTTTCAGCGGTATGCGAACTCACTTTGGTTTTCCCCATTGTAACTTTTTCTTTACCCTACATTTAAGCAAGGTGTACGAAAAATAAAACCAAGTAAGCTACAAAGGTGGGCAAAAATGTCCCCTCAGTGTGGATCTTTTCTTTCACCGATCTCCCAATATATCAGTTTATGCTTCTGCACCATGACCGAGCACGGGGCTATCTGGCGGAGAGGGACGGACGGATATGGTTATGCTATGGTCTGATCAATAATGCTGTGGCGACTTTCAATCCAACACACAGATTTCTCTGTGTCCCACAATGTCAACAACGTTTGCGCCTCCGTACATGGCTTTCCTATTAGAACATTCATATCATAATATTATCTGAGCGCTTAACCGTGGTATACTTAACGCACGAGCAAATACACAAAGGCTTATATGTTGATTCAAACTTCCGATCGTAAACAAATTCGATGCCTGGCCGTCATCGCATCGGTGGTTTTGTCACACTTATCGCACTTATTCATTATCACATTTTTATCTGATAAAGTATGTGGTGACAGCACACAATATACTGCGATCAAATGAAACAATTAATGAATATGGCATAATGACACTTTAGCAATATGATGGCGAGAACACATGGCAAGATGATAACGCAAATATATCTTAACCGGGAAGCAGTAACTGGTTTTCGATGTAGTAATGAATGCATCCAAACTGAAATAAAATCAACGAACATTTATAAAGAAATAACCCTTAGTTTAGACTCGAAATCCATAATGTTTTTTAATGTGACATATACACAACTGAAAATAATGTATATACATATAAACTCATGTTTGTCTTATAAAGGCAAACTATATTTCATGACTGGTCAAAGTCAACAAGTATACTTAAAGGATTAGTGTCCAGTGTCCAAAAAATTAAATTTATATGACACTTAAAAGACAAGTTGATTTTTATGCATTTTTTGCCAACTTTTGCTAGTCTTTGCAAATGAATTACGTCACACAAGTCCAAACTTTACGAGCTGCCAGAGTTTCGCCATTTAGGTCTATATTAACAAATGCTACAAAAGCAGACCGAAATTCTTCACGGAATGGTTTGCTGTTCAGCATGCGGTCGAAAAAAAATGCGGTCTGAAGACGGAAGGATTCTGAACCGACCAAAAAGAGCTGTGTGTGCTCTCGCCATTTTACAGCTGAAAACTAGCAGCTAAATTTACCCGTCGGCACCTGTACGCAGTAGTTATAAAATACTGTTAACTGAACCCAAAACTGATAGACAGTAAATCTCTGTACACTAACGTCGACGTCCACATTGTACATATATTCATATTGTACACGACTACATGGCCCCTCTAGGCAGAGGCTATTCCGAATGCATTCAGTAACAAGTACCAGTAGTTGTCATCGCAGACAGATTCTGAAGCAGACAATGGGAAAGAATGGTAAGGAAATATTAAAATTTAATATATTTACCGGATGAAGGATTTAGTTAGGAATGTCGGGTGTTTATTTCGTGCGCCCTGAGTGAATAAAGTCCGCAGGGACAACCACTCGGATGAAATAGTAAAGTAACCAGAGGAGATAATTGTCCTACAACAACAACAAGAACATGCATCAACATTATGGGGAATAAAAGATGATTCAGTAATCCAGGCTAAGTAAATAGTGACATGTCATCTGTTAACCTAAAATCACACATACAAAGATTTAAGCATATAACCTACCTTCATTCTATACTCTATAGAAGACTAGGATTCCTCAAAATAAATACCATGCTAAACTAATAAAACAATAACCAAGATGAAAGCTAAGGACCAATTGTCCCACATTCACTGCGGATCATGGACATATAGGACGTAATCCTTGGTCATAGATCTGGGCAGTATTGCATACTTGACTATAATATTGTTTGGATAGTGTATGTCTCGTGCGACAGTCATTACTCTTGCAAAGTAACAAAATACGTTTGCTATTTAGAGGCGTCCATTACGGCAACGTTCACTTTCCATTCCCAATCATTTAGTGTAATAAATATATGTAAAAAATATACATTCATTGTGCAAAAGCTAAGAAGACATTCATCGATATGGCTCACAACATTTTTGTTGCCTATTTCAGATCTTACAACATGTAACCTCCCTGATGCGACTTTTATGGCAGGCAAATTAGGTGGAGTTGAAACTGGGGGTAAGTTGAAACGATGACCATAGTTATATCACAAATACGCAGCGCCATCTATGATGTTATCTGACGAAAATCTACCTTTTAATTGATTGTAGTTGAGAATGGACTTATACTTCTCATACTTAGAGTAAGAGAATTTTCAAGAAACAGGTATGCTCCTTACTATATTCCCCCTCTCTGTATGGGAAATTTGTTAAATACCGTTACTATATTGTGTAAACGTTAGTTGATGTTTGGTGCTGGCCTTAAGGCCTTTGTAGTACATATTACTGAAGAAAGCGGAGATTTATTCAACGATGTTCTAGTGGGGTAAAATGAAACACTTTGTGTGGGCCAAGACGAAACAAATTTGGGGTGATTCGACTTACCCCACTTTATGCTCTTACTCTTGGGAAAGATGTCTAGGACATACAAACGGAAGATTTAAAAGGGAGGGACTCCACTAAATGTGCTTCAAAGAGGTGAGGCGGGTTTTCGAGTTTGTAAACTACGAGAAACCGCTAGATGACTGCGCCTTGAGAAGATATATTTTTAAAGTGAGGGATAATCCTGGTAAAGTTGTGGAAACCGGGTAGAAAAGACTCTGAGGGCCGGTGTGTTTAAATTTTCAGACGCAGAAGGATTTGGTAAAGCAAATCAACGATTTAGCTGATCATGTCCATGGACCTAGTTCAGCGCTTGTCACAGAACCGTGTTTAAGTTACAACTTTGCCCGGGTTTCATCAAGGTCATATATCGAGGCTGCAACATATGCTTGTCCATAACAAGGGTTGTCATAAAATTTGTCCACCGTACGACGAGTGAAAGGTATTGCCTGCGCCAATGAGATAGCTTCTGCCATCCTGTTAGCAAGAATGTATCGTTTTCTGAATGCCATGAGCCAGTCCTCGCCGGCGTTTCTTTCATTTGTCCATTTTGAAAGTATGTTAACTCAGTTTCTCTTAACATTTTTAAACGCCAACTCTCATTTTTTTCAATACTGGAAAACTGGTAACGCGAGATTATGCAGTCTACAGCGGGAAATATTTTACCACCCATGCTGGTGTTTCCCAAGGTGAACATTTGTGATCACTTCCTAGACGGGGCTAAACCGGTGCAATTGGAGGGGCAACTAGACTTGGTTAGATGATTGAGGGGCTCTATTTGGAGTATATGAAACACTTCATACATCCTACTCCTTTAGCTATTGATTTAGCGAGAGAAAATGGTGTAGTGATTGTAACCTTGCCACCAACCATGGGCCCTTCAAAACCGCATACAACGCTGGATCGATTCCAGGCAAGACAGTAACCATTTATGATATCCCATCCATCGTAACAGAGGTCAATGTTAATGCAATGACACACAGAAACATTCTATCTGGTTCCGCTCAACAGGAATATATCCCTTTAAAATGACGCTTTTCAAAGAAACAGACTCTGTTTCTTCCCCAGTAACTGATCGTCCAGATCCGATGGCTAGACAGGAAAGTGAGCCGTTGACACAAAACCATGCAGCGAGAAATGAAGGTGGGGTTGCAGACGAGCACAATAATGCAGGCCCTAAAATAAGGTTCGGTTATGGTAACCCATGTATAGCCTACCAGTTTTTGATGGTTGGTAACCCATTTGCCAAATAGGGTTACCACATGTCAGTGCGCCAAAATGGGAGAACAAAAGTTTATTGCCAATACCTGATCACAGCTTTTTGAGGCCTGTTCATGCAATATTCTGTATTAACATAGTTCACCACTGTTGTTTAAATTTAAATTCATATTTAATGTTAACACAAAAAAGCGAATTACAGATTGCTTTGACTGCTACAATAACGACCCTATCTTCTGTCCATATATGAAATCCCACAAAAAATTGAAACAACTGTTGACTTTTTTAATGTTTCTTTTTTATTTTACCAACATATAACACCTGGTTTCTTTGTTTAAATTCCAGTGACTAAACTCTTATAAAAATATGTTGTTTGTTGTATATTTTTGTAAGCCAGGATAAAGATACAGTCAAGATACAATTACATTTTGTTCAGCAGCTCTGCTGAGTTTTCAAAGCTCCATTAACAAGAAAGGTTTTCAATTAACTTTTCCGCTGCCAAATAAAGCATATATTAACATGTAATGTTTATGACTGAAAAGAAATCATACAAATGCAACGCTGTTACACAAATTATGAGATTCTTTGATGCAGCAACATCAATAGAAATGTGACAATTCGCAGTGTCTTTCGACTGAATTATTTTGCACACAAATATGGGTAGAACCATAAAAAGTGACACACACATACAGAAAATATGTGAAAAGAACAGAAGTTATTTGCAATGTCTCTTGACTGATTGGTGCATTGTTTTTCACACACAAATGTGAAAAATATTTTGGGGCAGAAATATGACATAAATTCTGATTCGTTAGAGCCGCTCTCATCACTTAAAGCAGCGGCCTTGTCATTTTCCTGGTCTGTGTCTGAGTCCTGCATACAAATCACGAAGTAATCATCGGCTGTAAGACTGCCCAATGATTTGGACAACAGAGGCCCAACAGGCACAGGAAGGTACGTGTTACTTCCTGTTGCCAGGGAATTCACACTGGTCGACAAAGGAGGTTTCTGTGGAACAGAGGAGCTTCTCTGTTTGCTGTTAAAGTACAGGCTATAGGCCTTGACCACCAGATGAGTTTCATAGGTAGGGTCACAGAAGATCAACACAGGGACGTTCAGTCTGAGGACCACGAAGTTATCCAGCACGGAATTACTTGTACAGAGTCTGGAATTTGTGAGGAGGAAATGTCTGAAGGGCGGCACCAAGCTCCGGGCTTGAAAGCGTTTTACGGCAACCAAAATCCTCCAAAACTTCCCACTGTTTCTGAAGAGTATGTGGAGGTTTAACATTATGTCATTTAATTTCTCGAATACTGGGGAGATCTTGAAGGTGTCCTGCGCAGCTAAGTCTGTTATGTGAGCAATACAATGGATTATCAGAAGCCACGGTCTGTCTTGTCGTAAAACTGTCAGAGCCCCCTGTAGCCTCCCTAAATTGACAGCAGAGCCGTCAGCACAAGCAGAAACAAGACAGTCCTCATACTTCACATCTTCAACGTTTGTTTTTAAGGAGTTGTCGATGGCTTCCTTATGCTTTTTGCTGAAATTCAACCAAATTTGGTAAGTTTTGGACAGCAAAGTAACAATTCAATGGAGTGGCTTCTAACTGCCGACTTAACATATACAAGTTCCTTTTCGTCTCTCGTTTTGCGCGCCTCGGAGCCTTCTTGCTTTAAAAAAATAAAGTTTCAGAAAATGTCTTTCATATCTTCCTCAAAAGCCTGAGCTAAATACTTCATCATATCAGATAATGCTGGCCGCCGTGGTGAAATATTCTTGAGTACGGTGTAAAACACCATTCAAATAAATAAATCATCGTTTCAGTTAAAGCCATGCTATTGTTCTTGTTTGCCACAAACTTCACACCATTCTTCGGACTGTATATGTCTCAGTATACGGCTTTTGTGGATATAATTCACCCTATCCACGTAATTCATCAACACTTGCTGTGACTGTTCCGATATTCCCCTCAGCCGCGCTTCCCTACGTATGTCGGCGATGTGTTCAGAGCAAATTTTGCACCGAAGATTAGTGAGTTTGTTCTCTTTGTTTGTCATAAATAAAGTCACTGTGCAGTCCGGTTTTCACTGTCACCGTTTCGCTATATGTTGACATTTCTTGCAATATTTGTCAGCTATACATTAATGTGTCATTTAGCAGAGTTTCTTCACATTGATGTTCTTGACAAGAAAACGCGAATGTTGTCATGGTAACACGGAGAACTCTTCTCTGTTTGGAGGTAATAACAGCATGCAATTCAATCCTTGTCGGTACGGGAGCACTATACCAGTTCTGCTGTACCATTTATTTAATTATTTCAGGTTTTAATGAAAAAAACAACGAGGCGCAAGATTAGCAGATATTGTCTCTTACTCGAATTTAATTTTTATTTTACTCTTTTTCATGGCGAACGGACGATCTTTCTCGACAATTTACAGGACGACGACCGATGCGTAACCTGTACGAGCGTTCGCCGCTTATGTCCCGATGCTTTCTGACGAAAATATTTCTACAGTAGCACAAATACCATCTACTTCTTCTGGTCAGGAAAGTCCTTTAGCATGACCTGCAGCCCTTCATTTTGCCACAAAATCTAGATATGTATCACCAGCGGACATTCCACCATTCCCGAAAGCACAACCAAGAAAATCTAAAGGGCGACGAAAAAAACAAACCACAAAGGCTGAACTTTGTTGTAATCAGTTGTTATTGTCGCATAACACTATTATCCCAGTCTGTACAGCGACCATTTCTAGATTGTTGCGTGAGGTACTTTAAGCCTCTTCAATTGATAGAAACTTGCTCAAAGCCCACTCTTTTCGTGGGAGCTTCGTCTTCACAAGCTCACTCTAAGGGGTATATGTGAGTGAAATTATGAAAGCAGCCGTTTGGTCCTCATCTAGGACTTCTCACGATTTTTGTGATAAGCCATAAATGCTATCTGGAAGGCAATTTGACTTTTCTGTTCACTCTAACACATAGTGAATAGTTCAACATATCTTCAAATGTAGGTTTTTAACTGAGTTATAAAGTTTGGATTTCTCTTTTTTCTGCTTCAGTTGTCAATTGCTGGGAGATGAAAAGGAGGATTTATCGTGTTCATGGTGCGAGGAGTTATTTTGTGTATTGCATACAAATTTATGGAGCTTCCACAAACAATCATTTCACACATTTTTTTGTAAGTTATTCTCGGATAGAATTATCATTTTACTGTCATAACAGTGCTTGATTAAATTATTTATGCATCATTTCCTTGCCTTGTTAGTGGACAATCAGAAATAGGTGTGAATGTGTCTTAAATGTAATTGTGCATTTGTCATTCATATCCTGCATTCATACAAGATAATATTTTGTCTTATCTCACTGCATGTGCGTGATTCACACAATGAAACTTGTAATGAATATGTTATTAGTGTATATTATCCCCTGTGGTTAAATAAAAGCACTTTTTGTTGCTTACAGGTGTGAAGTGTCTGCCAGTACATTTTCAACGTTGGTAAGCTACTTCAGTTACTTGGGTTGTGTTATTCAGTTAAATTCATATAGAGTTTAGATTTATAATACTTTGTTAAATGTTTGCCTATAATTCAGTGAAAAATATTCTATATTTTTCCTATATTTTTATTAAAAACCTCCTATATTTTCCCCTATATTTTTGAAGGAGAGTGCTGAGAGCCCTGTAGGTTATGGTTTGCATTTACCGAACAATTGCGTAAACAGTCAAAACCCAAATTGCATATTATTAGGATTATTTCGAATTAGTAGCCTTGCCGGGTACTAGAACTTTTGTGAATATATTTTTATTCCCAGATTACAAATAAGGTCGGCGTCAAACACCGCGACATTTGTGATAAACTAGATGAATTATATGTGAATGCTAGTGTATGTCGTAATACTTGACGTGGATGATTGTCATAAAACCTCACGTGAATGAATGTCGGATCCTACGCCCATCATACGCGGCGCGTAATTGCCGTGTGATGCGAACAACTACCTCTGATATCACTCCCTTCCTAAGCCGATGTTCCGACTCGCATCCGTGCCAGATATGTCCTTAGGATTGAGCAGTGATGTACACAACCTTAGTATCCTAGATCCGATTGTAAGAATCCCGAACAGTCGATCATCATTTTTACCGCGGCCAGCGTTATGGTATACTGTAATAGCCGCTAACGTTTAATATGCTCAAGGTGTGATTATTTTTCAAATACACGCGTTTGTTTCATAAATGCACGGATTTGTTTCATAAATATATACATTTATTGTATAAATGCAATTATTTATGTAGTAAATTGCATATATTTATTCTTTAAACTGAGTGATTTGAAAACTTTTCTATATTTATGATCAACATTATACAAAGCTGTCATATCAGTTCCTGGATAATGTCCTGGATTAAATCTTTAAAGTTAAACAATAAGCAAACAATAAGTTTATTATTTGTTCCTTGGAGATGTTTAAATATTTAAACATTTGTGTCGTTTTTTGGCCTGTGGGAACAAGAGTTCGTTTTATTTATTTATTTATTTATTAGTGTTTTACGCCGCACTGAAGAATACTTCACTTATATGATGTCGGCCAGCATTATGGTGGTGAATAATGTAGACTTTCCTACCTATAGGATTCATTTTAAGTGATTTGCAAGTTTCGTAACACCATATCTGAATATGTAATATCTTAATTTTTGTGGCCACGCTGATTGCTGACACGCCCTTGACGCTTTAGCACCATAAAAATTTCTTGTTGAAAATGGTTTTTGAAGTCGTAGCAGCGTAACGTACTTTAACCGGCAGTTTACTTATTACAATAACCCGTATTAACCTTCGAACGAAGAAATGTGTAATCTGGGATTTAGGTAAATACCACATCTCTTTTATAAATAAAAACATGTGGGGACAATTAGGTTGATTGTAGCATAGCGGATACAGACGGGGAATTTAATGGACAAACGTGGATGTCGCTCACAGACCGAAGTCAACAAATATAGAGCAGATCGGGTCATCCTGAACAGATATAGCTCTTTCTTTTGTTGTGTGTTTGTTCGTGCATTAAGTATTCCATGGTCGAGTGCTCGGACAATATTACCATACGGGTGTCCTAATAGAGGCAACGTGTAGATAAAGGCTGGTATGGTTGACATTGCTCTTCAGTTACCTAACGCGATGTCAATAGTCTAAGTATTGGGATAAATGTCAACAAATCGTTATTGATCAGTATAATTGCTATGTTCATATCTTTTTATAAGATTGGAATGTACATATATCCTTGTATGTAGCCTGCGAGAGTGATAGAAGTCAAAAACTGTTGTATTTTTATATGTACTTGTATCTGGTACCGGTACTAGGTTGAAACGTAAAGTAAAAGTTACAATGATGAAAACGAAACTGAATTCCCACCCCACTGAAAGTAGCCAAAGCCCGGTACCTGACGGGATGAGGGATTGTCCGGTCTTACATACCTTTCGTCCTGTTATGCGAATTTTACAGCTGTGCGGAGCTATCAGCTATTTGCCTGTCTCAAATCACCAGCCCCCTTGTTCTGGAAGGTCAGGAGACAGACCCAGGCGCAAAGCGTCCGGAAGGGTCCTGCGAATAATTTACATGGCGTTTCTGTATATTCTGGGATTATCCAGTGCCGTCAGACTGATATACTGTGTTGTTGTGAACGGGATATCAACCGAAAGCGGCGAATCCCTGATATTGCTTACGATTGGTTGTGTGTCGGTGGCAAGTGCAATAAACATTACGTGTCTGATTGTAAGGCTTTGTTTGTCATTACCAAAGTTCTTCGCGTGTTTATGTTTCATGCATTACAAGTATGACATCAGCGCAGAACTTAAGAAGTTCCGGAAATGGAGCATTTGTGGATGTGTTCTTGTCGTCGTTGTTGTATTGAGCACGCAAACTAGTATTGTCGTCTTGTTTGGAACAATATTTGTTAGGGAGGAGAATGGAGGTTTCTTCTATTTCTTAACCTGTCCTTTTAGGAACGGCCAATCTGTTGCCCTCGATGCAATCTTGATTTTCTTGTTTCTAATTACGTGCGTCTGTTCCGTCTTGATTTTATGGGCGTCTTTCGTGGCTTACGTGGGGTTTTGTTACATTTCGGGTTCCTTATTTCTTAAACTGGCAAAACAGTTAGACAATATGAGTATCTCATCACGAGAACGACCGGACTCTGGTGAAAACCGAATGAAAAAGGTCGTCGAATTGAAAATGGACGAGAATTGTATGGAGAATGCCATAGAATTCCACCAGGATGTTTGTGAGTTTGTGTCGGAGGGCAATTCGTCTTTTAATCACTACATTCCGTGCCTATACATCCTGACAATTCCTTCCATTTGCTTTGTATCCAACGCCCTTATGCAACTGTCCAGTTTGTCTGGTTACCTAACGGTCTCTTTAACCATAGAGATTGTGATGATCAGCTTTCTCACAGCCACAGTTTGGATAGGGGCTCAGGTCAGCTCCAAGGTAATCGTGCATTTTATCCCATCAACGCCTTAAGCATAAACGGGTTGTTTTCATTCCAATAAAAACTATTAATTGTCAGGAATCTCAGCTGATTTGTCGCACCCGACGTCTGGGCCTCCTCGAGCTCTTTGTCGCTCACTTGTCTAGCCGCCCTGGCGCCCCTCTAAATGGGTGATCTTCGGAAGGCTTTCGTTCGATGAGGTGGCACACCGGTTCGGTGGGTGAGAATGTAGGTGCGGGTCCCACGCCATTGGGTGACGGGGAGTGTGTGGGTTGGTTATCTAATGCAAAGCTCCTGGTTTAGACTGTCATTTCCATATTACAGATTCCAAGGACCCGTTGTAACTAGATAGGAAATCGTCTCACTTCGGGGCAGTTGAGAGGTGTAATGTTTTGCATGTAGAAAAAACAAGTAAAACTTACTTGAATATAAAGTACCAATTACTGGAGGACATGTGTGTCAAAAACTGGGGTCATGTGATTTATATTTTGTGTTTTATCCAAGGACAAAAGGAGATTTTCCTAATTTAAGGAGTTTACTGCGGAAATTACCTTTATAATAAAAATACGATTAGGCCAGCCAAAATCATTTCCACATATTTGGTTTCTAGATAGGGAATAGTAAGCTATACTAAGGCATTGTCCTCATTGGTTCAGTGGTCATATGCGTGCCTGGAAACCGTTGTGTCGAATAGGGCGATGAGTTCGATTCTTTTCTTACCACATTTTTTTTAGCCCTTAACAAAGTAAGGAAATGGAAGGGGGATTAATTTGAAATCTTACTGACATTACATGAAGCTTTCAATAATAACATAACATAACAAGGAGAAGAAGAAAACAAAAAAAAATGTTGAGATGAAAGAGCGTTAAAACTTATTTCCAGACATGGCCTTTAATATTCTTTTAGCTTTTTCTTTCGTGGGAAAAAGGATATATGAAAAAGTCTTGTATGGAAGGTATTTGGATCCCCCTTTTGCTAGGTTTCCCCTGTGCAGAATAGTGGTCTACATATAAAGGATGTGATGCATGCCTAAAATTCCATTGAATGTAAAGTAATGTTGTTGTTTATATCCAAACACAGGCATTTAATGTGAAATATGGTAATATTTGTGAATATATCAAAATATAAATTTGATCAAAATCCAGGTTGGATACATGTGTTAGCTGAAAGGACCAAATTCTTGTGCAAATATATTTTACTTTACGACCTCATTTATAACACTATTAAGCAAAGACAATATGTACTAAGAAAAGCCCACTATGCAACAATTATTTGCAATTGTTTTTTCTCTTTAAAAGTCGAAATATATATTGAAGACGACATTTGTAACTATCTTTTCGCACTCTTTTATCTGATTTTTGTTTTCTCCTTCTTAAATTAGCACTGTTCGAAATTTTGGAGAAACCAAGGGCTTGTGGCAAGTGGGCCTAGGTCAGGTTTTACTAATCAGTCTTAATTATCCGAGCACGTGTTACATAACTGCCCTGATTATTAATTCTGGGTTGCTATGGTAACTACATGCATTTATTTCTGGTATGGTTTGGGCAATTGATCCCCAATTATATCATATACATGTATGTTGGCCACTTGAGTATTCTATATGCTAAACTTTCGTATCATACTTTCACTGGTTTGTGTAAAACGTCGTATTGGTAATTGTCCTTGCTAATATTGACCTGGATCGTCCCTTTTTTGACGGCTAGTTAGCAAATGTCTGCTTCGACGTTTAGATCCACTCATGACATATGGTTTGCTTCCCTTCATACAGGCTGATGCAGCACGGGATAGTCTGTTTCGTTTAAACACACAGGAATCTTCTAACAAACAGTTACAACTGGTAGGTACTACTATTTGTTTCCAGCTAGATTTAAAACCATCAGGGTATTACTTTTAATAACGATTGCCTTGTGTTCATAAATAAGATTTCTGTATATACATAACAGATCACAACAGTGACTACTGTTTGACTGACAAAAAAGCCCTTCTCTTGCCATTTTACACCTCTTAGGATTTTCTTTCATCAGCTGATGTAAATACTTGATAGTGTCAACTTTCACATCTCATATTGCCATCATTTAACCAAACTTAGGTACAAACATGATGTAAATTACAGTTTATGAGACGCCACTGGCCTTGAATTCCTGAAAATCCTATGTTGTCATTACGTTTACAAAAATAAAGTTCTCAGCTCTTTCAGGCCAATCCTGAATATAAACTATTAAGTTTTATATAATAGGCTTAGCCATGCACTGTAATAGAATCAATCATAAGTGAATATTTCTAGAGAAAAGCGATGGGCAAGTCAAGCCAAAATCACCGTGACTCATGGACACAAGTACAAAATTCACGGGCACCAGTTTTGATGACGAATGTTTTTGTGACGTGTAGTCCACAACTCCCCAGTGTCATCGTGACCTTGTTTAGTACATCATCTCACCACCATATTCCGTACCTATTATGCAAATCTAACAGTTTACAAGTAGATAGGCTTCGTCATCGTTGAGAAACACTTTAAATACAAAGCTATTCTGCCTAAATTTGTATTGTTTGCGTGGCATTACATGTACTTTCTCTATTCCAGGCTTGCTTCTTTGCTGCGAAGTTAAACTCGCCCGGTATTGGCGTTAAGTTCTTCGACATTTTCGTCATTGACAAAGCTCATATTCTCACGGTATGTTATATACAATTAACTAACTACAACCTTCATATATATTTGGATTGCTGTGCTCTCATGTCAAGTTATGGGACTTCCTTTTCGCGACTTCTTATGCTGTACGACAAAACTATGCTGTACGTCTTTAATTATATACCAACACAGCTATACCCGTTAAAACATATGCACCACTTGTTCCAAAATACACGCAGTAAGCAACATACCCATTATACAGTGTCTACTTCTGGGGGGAAAGAAGTTATCATAATCAGTCAACTGTTCTTAAAGATATTTCTTTCCAAACCATTTCACTGATATGACGACTGTTCCGGGGAAAAGACACAGCGCGTAGTCAGATACCAGGCACACTTTTTAACACTGTTGATTTGGTTGGGAGGCCTTATTTTTTATGATGTCCTGGAGACAATTTGAACAGAGAAGAAAAGATTTCTTTTTGTATGTACATACATCTACATGAGTTTTTCAACGATAGCCACAAATCTTAACTGATAAATAGTCACAGCTCTAACTAATAGTCACAGAAGTTGAAATTTGATTTTCACAGATCTAATAAATATTGGCAGGCCTAACTAATAGATAGTATCTGACATAGCTAATAAATACCCACGAGCATTTGAAGTTTATACATCTAACTAACAGACATTCACAGGTCAAACTAACCGAATTAAAACTATAGTGTTATTGTTGATATAGATGATTGCCCGGATTTACTTTGTTGATGGTCGTGGGTTTCCCCCGGTTTCCTCCCACCATAATGTTGGACGCTGTCGTAGAAATGAAATATTCTTGAGTATGGCGTATAACATGAATCAAATGAATAAATAAATGACAGAGTAAATCCAACAACGAGCCCTTTATGCACATCACCATAGGCCTGCTGAGTTAGGGTTATCATTGTTATCTCCCTTGTCTGAGAACTATGTTGTTTTTATTTTGAACGGACAACCATGTTTGGCAATTTCACAGGCGTAAGGGATATCACAAAAGGAGGAACGAACAAAGTGCCAAATGCCACTATTTCGTTTGAAAAAAAAACACTGGTCGAACGTAATGAAAAAAAATGGTTAAACGTAATGTGTGCGTAACCATTTATGATGTTCTTCAAACATTCTTGAGTGCGGCGTAAAACACTAATAAATAAATAAATAAATAAACACATACGACATTTGAATCTGTTTAGTCGAAGTTCTATTTATATTAAGAAAAATTGACAGTAAGAGCACGAGTTCTTCAAAGTACTGTCAGCTGTGTATCTGGTGATTTTTCTAAATCAGTTATTATATATTATAACGAGGAAAACGATTTATTAATTTATTAATCACTTAACCATCTACTCTAGAGTATTTTACTTACACGACGGCGGTCAGACTTGTGGGTGGTGAACAGTGCACGACGGAAACCACCGACCTTTGAAAACTTACTGTCGAGTGAGTTCTTGGGGTCTAACGTCGTGCTTAACAATGTTTCAGTCACATGACGACGAAGGAATCCTTAGAGTGTAGTTAATGTGCCTCGTTGTTGCCGGACAGATTTCCACCACTTTTTTATCTAGTGCTGCTTCACTGAGATGCCTAAACGAAGGCATGTAAACCGCCACGCCCGAGCCACCACACTGATACGGGTTAACCAGTCGTTGCACCTTTCATGCTGAACGCCAATCGAGGAAGTTACAACTTCCTTTTTTAAGGTCTCAGGTGTGACGTACGTACATAACACCATATTGGCGGTAGATATTAAGTCTTCATCAAACATACAACTGAGAAAACTGGTACCAACGAACGTTGTGAACCGCTTGACACAAAGGCTCCACAAGTAGTGACGAGTAAGTAAAGCGCTAACTATCTGTAATCCTTCAGACAGTGAATTGCCTTTGTTATCACGCCGTTTCTATTTTTCTTGCAGATGTTTGGCATTCTAATTACCTACACTTTACTAATACTACAGTTCGACGCTTCTGTGATGAAATCGAAGAGAGAGACGACCACTACGATGGCCACATCATTCGCCACTTCCGGGCAACCAGTGACATCTTCACTCGTTTGAAGCAATCAAGATGTTAGCCAGCGCTAACATTTTCATTCATGTCCAGTTGTAGAGATATATTGCTCCCCTATTTAATAATCTATTCTTATACCCTTACTACACAACAGAGAGTCAAGCTGGTAATCAAATAGCTAAAGAAAGTGTGCAGATTTTCTTACAAGACTACTTTTAATGAAAACAAATGTGTTGGATCTACTTTACGTGTGCCATCACTGGTTGACAAATGCTTGTCGGTAGATGAACAAGGAAAGACAAAATGGTGCAGCAGACAATGAACATTGGTTGACACATCATAGGGTATAAATAAGACGTACACCATAGAGCGAAAATAAAAACAGAACAACGACGAGATTGTGATAGCCGTTGAATGGTCACACGTAACCGGTGCAATGCGGGCTCTTTTCAATTTCTCTGAGTTAGAGTTTTATTCTAACTGTTCGTGATGCCGTTCTGGTACATATGCTATAAAACTTTTAAAACATTTCAGATGGTATCTCTGGGTATATTCTGCTTCGGTGGCCTAAGTGTTAGAAGATCCACCTCGCTATCGGGAGACCTGAGATACGATATAACTCATATATAGTTTAGTGTGTATAACCTTTGAAAACCCTCACATCCAACACACTCTGTAACAGTGTCACATCGAGAAATAAAACTATGTGTTAGACGATAATGCATAATACGGTACGTCGTTAAAATACTCGGTCTCCTCGAAATATGCTGTGATATACTAAACTCTGTCAAAAAAGAAACGCGACCCCCGTATTTTAGAGATTTTAATATTTAGTTTTAGGGCGGCACAACTTTTTTCTTATTGAAGACAGAAGTCAGAAATTTGGCAGAATAATAATCAAGATGGTCATGTTTAAAACTGTCTTTTCAAATGTCATCTCACAGACACCAGTTGCCCACCAGGGAGCGTCTTCCTCAGTATCTCGTATGACCACCACGAGCTGCAATCACTGCACGGCATCTCCTTGGACAAGAATGGATAAGACGCCGGATTCTCTCCTGGGGAATGGCCCTCCACTCCTCCTGTAACGCAACGGCGAGCTGTTGAAACGTCTGTGGCGGTGGCTGACGTTGACGCACGTGTCGATCCAGAGTATCCCACAGCTGTTCAATAGGGTTGAGGTCTGGTGATTTAGAGAGTCACGGCAAGACATTGACGTTGGAATCCTGCAGAAAGCTTATTGTTGCACGTGGAGTATGAGGCCTGGCGTTGTCCTGTTGAAAAAGCTGTGTCTGTCGGTCAATAATCGGGAGAAGGTGAGGCTGTAACACGTGGTTGATGTAACGTTGGGCTGTCAGGTTCCCTGGAACGATCACCAAGTCTGATTTCTGGTTGTACGAGATGGCTCCCCAAACCATAACACTGCCTCCGCCAAATCTGTCCACCTGCCGGACGCAGATGGGCGCAAAGCGTTCATGACGTCTCCTATACACACGCTGTCTTCCGTCGTGACGTGTCAAAAGAAAACGGGATTCAGAAAACCAGATGCGCCTCCAGTTTTGTAAAGACCATATGCTTACGTTGTTGCACCACCTGAGTCGTAGGTGTCGATGTAAGGGGCGTAGTACAGCCCCAACAACTGGTCTACAGGCACGTAAACCCGCTTCTTTCAGACGGTTCCTAATCCTTTGAGCCGACACTCTCCTCAAACCTGGTATTTGTGTTGCAGTCACGGTTGGTAGGGCATGCCGATTACGCAGGTGAAGGACCCGGATGTACCGATCTTGAAGTGGGGTGGTGATTCTTGGCCTTCCACTTCTCGGGCGATCGTTGGTCGAATTAAAGTTGTTGTAACGGCTCCAAAGTCGGGATATCGTTGTTTTGTGAACATTTAGGTGTCGTGCAATAGTACCAAAACTTTCTCCGGCTTGAAAACGACCAATGGCGATATTTCGGTCGGCAGCACTCAGTCGCGGCATTTTACCGACTGCCTTTCGTCGACGAATGAATGAATAAAATACGAAAGCACATGGGCTTTTATACAGCCCTACACTATAACTGCCATTAACATGATTTGCATGTGAATGGTTCTGTGTGCGACGTCAACAGGGTCAGTCCATGTATTGTGACGTAATAAGCAATAAAATACACTTAGGAGAGAAAAGACAGTTGTTTGGATGGTAATCTTCATTAAAAACGTGTATAATTTCATTACATTTGGCTAAAATTTAGTTTGGAAGCATTAACTTTATTCGAACGAATTTTTGATATCCGAGGACACGGGTTGCGTTTCTTTTTTGACAGAGTTTATTTGGTTCACAGGTGATTCACAAATGTAAAATTTTCAGGATGAGCTTTAAGCGCCCGTATGTACACTGTTATCCACTTATTGAGACCAATGTCTGAACAACTACCGCTTTATAGAATTCCAGTAAGCCTTTTAAAAAGCACTGAACAAATCTGTACATAAACACGTTTAGTATCCGATCTATGTCAAAAGATTGGATTCTCTCGTTTAGTATCCGGTCTATGTTGAAAGATACCATTTCCTCGCTTAGTAAACGGTCTATGGTGAAAGATGGGATTCATTTGTTTACTAGCCGGTCTATGTTGAAAAATAGGATTCCTTTGTTTATGTTATAAGATAGGATATCAAAATTTGACAGACCGATCGATAGATACTGCAACTTAATCAGTAATAAATAAACGGGAAGACTGACGTCTTGGAGATGACTTTCTATATCCAGACCCTGGTAGAACATATACGCACATAGCTTAAATGGTTTTACGGCAGTAAAAGGTTTGCAGTTCAAGACCCACCAGCTAATTATGTACAGTCACTTTTCCTTTTGTTGCCTTTTCTTGTAGCGTTTAAATAATGTGTGCAATAAACAGTGACCGCTTTATACGCAGTGTTCGAGTGTACATGGATCTTGTTTCCACAGCAGGATAAATATTGCAGGAATTGATTGTGTTTAAGACTTCGTCACAGTTTCCGCCAGCCAATGTACAGATTGTTATTTACACTTCACGTTCATCTCTCTTTGATCGCTGGCTCGTGCTCTTGACTAAAGCCATATAAAAGGTTTTCGAAAAGCATGAATTTATAACTGACAGTATAAAACATCACGCTTTAATGCATGATTCGCTCTGTTCAACATAAAAACTCTTTTTAAGGAGATACCAATAAATTACTTTCGGATATGTTAACCTGGCCCCGCCTCGAACACATAGAGATATTGGATGTTCATAGGCAATATCTTGCATATCAATAGACAATATCTTGCATATTAATAGACAATATTTTGCATGTTAATAGACAATATATTCTCCTCATTCCTGTTCTGAATATCTGGGGACAGCCGGAATTCGTGCAAAAATAATTGAGTGCTTTAAATGTTTTAAATGTCATTTATGTTGTCTTGGGCCAACTTGTATCCCCTTCTTTTTAGCAGTGAAAGCACATGTTTTCCAACCCAGTGCTTTTTCTCAAGCGCATGCAAACAGCGTGTGTGTAAAGATCTGATCAACAAATTCGTCGATCAGGCATACCAGTGCAGTTGTTCCATATTCATAAAAAGCTAGAAATCGAAGTATGGCATATTCCTTCCCTTGTAAGAAAATGAGTTCACTCTGAAACATACCAATTAATTATTCAAAGCATACATCTTGACATAATTTCGTGTAATAGGTGTCTACATGAGTGACATTTCGCAAAGTCCGTTACTAAGAGAAAGTACTTTCCGAGTTGAACTGGTTGCTGCCTTATGAAATACTTAATTGTCTCTTGTACTGTTTACTCTGCATGTACTGCGAATATCACAGAATCTTTTGTTGTAAATTGTCTAAAACTCCAGTGGAAATTGCGCTGCGCAGGGGCTGGAATCAGTGGTTTAACATGCAGATCACTCTATATAGCCCCAGAAGTCCAGCCCGAAAGCACAATCACAAAGTCTTTGAAACAAGACAAGGACAAAAACAAACAGATTTACAGGTTAGTTTCCAATAAATTCCAAAAAGGAGGCGGCCTTAAGTAACGGCTCCTCAGATATGCTCACAGCATTGGTCTCGAGTTGATAACTATTATAAAGAAGACATTCTGATTTTTTGTACAAAATACCCGTTTCTAAATCCTTTGTGATCACACACAATATTTCACGCACAAACCTTTCTTTTTCCGGTGTATTTTCTTTGAGATGCATTCTTCTTCTACACTAGTTTTGGTTTTTTGATCTGGTTCGTGCTCGAGCATTACATAACACTTCTGATAACTTCAAAATACCCCAGGGGACACGTTACAAGCGTTTCTTTTCCAAGAAATAGTACTTGAATTAAAGTGGCAGGAGTTTTTATGCCGACTTTTGAATTCGGAGCTGGTTCAATTAATCAGGCTGTCGACAGTATCATATCAAAGGGACATTTCCGAAGAACATCTACTGAACATTAAAGAGATAATAGTCACTTGACTTTGCCACTATATATAGACAGAATGTATTTATTTATTTATTGTATGAAACGTGTAAAGATTGACTGAAAAGAAGCACACCCCAAGTACCAAGGATATATATATATATATATATATATATATATATAGATATATATATATATATATATATATATATATATATATATATATATATATATATATATATAGACGCAATAAAGTTTTGAAAGTCGAGTGGTAATGTAAAAATAGTTCGTCTAATGAACATAAGTTCTACCTACCCTGCATTCTGATATGAAAATTAGCTTGCTTTTTAACTAAAGTTTTTATTCGAAGCTATATATATGACCGATTTGCTTGCAGAGCCTACGTCGGTGACACATAACTTCAGTATTTATGCATCGAAACAGAGAGTCGTTTATCAGCCGTCAACCCTGCGTCAATTGACATTCCAAGCCAATACTCGCAAGGCCAATTCCCAAAACGACGTTTAACAGAAACCACTGAAGAACTAAGAAATAGAAACACTAGCAGACTAATGAAACTTTGTTTAATAGTGGCATTTCTCCTTGCGAACCATTTAATGCACGCGCTCAGCATGTTTGCAAAAATACTGGCACGAATAGACTTACTGTGCAGAGGAGAGTTGTCCCCCCTTTTCCAAACTGGCACTTTTCGAATCACTCGCCTTCCATTGTGTTGAAAGGGAATGCTCTCCAGTTGCAATGAAAGCATATTACCTGGAGGAAATTCATCAAAAATGGGCGTATTTTCTACACGTGATTACTGATGGTTCTAAGGGTCAGGGGAAGGGAAGGGTTGGGGCTGCTTTTTGTGTACCTGACCTAAGATACTCAAGACACTGTGAGCTGCCAAATTGTACTTTAATCTCCCCTGCTCAACTGACATCTACTTTATTCTCCTTGCAGTTTTCAGCGGAGTTTAGGCTCTGTAGGGCTGTTATTTTTACAGATTCATTTACCTCACTACAGGCACTTCCAGGTTTTACCTGGCATCAATCCCTGCCCTTTTGTTCTTGAAATTATTCTTTTGTGTAATCGGCTTTGTAGCCAAGGAATTTGTGTTAGCTTTGAGTGGATCCTCAGTCATATTGATATTAAGGGTAATGAGCTTACAGGACTCGTTGGTACGGCAGGGAACATAAACCCCTCCTCTGATGATACGATGAGTCTTTTTAAACATCATTTTGCAAAACTATGGCAAAGGGACTGCGAATACTCAATGCTGGGAAAACGAAAGGAGGATATTTTTTTTAAATTTAACCCACGCGTTGTTGCTTCTGACATAAGAATGCCTACTCGAAGAGCTCAAGTTCTACTGTGCAGGCTTCTCTCAGGACATATCTAACTTAGTTCATATCTGTACAGGTTTAATCGTCATGATAATGGACTATGTAATATGTGTCTGGTTGAGAACACAGTCTCACATTTTTTATTACACGGTAATAAATATTCTGCTAGAAGATTAACTTTTTACTTTAATTTGTTTTGGGCAGAAATACATAATGCAGGTAGACACATGCAACTAAAAAGGAACAAATGGTTCAGATATTTTTAAAAACTTAACAACCGATTTGAACACAATGTCACGTTTTTTTAAAGGCCTAAGGATAGATGCCAGTCTTTGATTAGAAATAATTTTTCTTAACATACTTATATCAGTGAATTCATATCAAGTGCACTTTATTTCGACGAAAGTATATTCACGCATAATGTCATCGTTTGGCCAACCCATGAAATCAGTCAACTATTATTTCTGTTCCACAAAATAAACACCAGTAATCGTGGCAATTGGCTAACAGAAAAACTTTTAATATACGGTCTCAAAACTTTAACGTTTGTGCTTCTATGAACAATAGAACTTCGCAAAGAAATTCAAAGTTGTGTCAATAACATAATATGACAGGAAAATAGATAATGTGGGAGATGGTAAAGCTTAAATTTGCGGATTATTGCTCTTAAAACTTCCTATGGTGAATAAAAATTACCTTTTTTACCCTCCTTGTAGTCCACGGCCAGAGTGTGGTTTGTTGGTGTTTGTTTTCAAGAAGAAAGCGTGATCCCCAGCAATGGCCATTGAAAAAGGTCCCTGTTCACGTACATGTACCCCTGACAGTACTCGTGTCTCTGGAACTTGCAATGTTCTCTGACTTAAGTAGTTAATGGATAAATTCCCCAGCACTATTGGAACCATAACTTACAATAGCTGCATAGGTGAACCTATACTCAGCATCCACTCAAGTTAGGAGAACTACCGTGAAAAACCATGCAATCAAACAAGATAAAAAAAAGTTAGTTAATACACCTGCATATTAAAAAAGCTGCCAAATTGTACTTTGATCTCCACTCTTCAACTGACATCTACTTTATTCTCCTTGCAGTTTTCAGTGGAGTTTAGGCTCTATAGGGCTGTTATTTTTACATATTCATTTACCTAACTACAGGCACTTCATATTAAAAAAAGAAAATAATAATATTAATAAATACATTAAGCAGTAAGACTGGAGGAGTTGTTCCCCTTTAATATTCCATTACTTGTAAATGCAACATTGTATGTTACCTTTGATTTCTTTCTAGTGACTACTTCTGAGTGTCGCTTTGTATTCTGGATAATTTATCTCAAATAATTCATTACATTATCAGTATGTGGAAAAGAATATCTATCATTTCTGAATAATGTGCACATATTACTGGCATAAAGTACCGGTAATGCAAGGCAAACACAACGTGTCTAGCATTTGTAGTAAAGAGAATCACTATTTAGAAAATCCTGTATGATGGTAGTTCAAGTAAAGAGAATCACTATTGAGAGGAGCCCGTGTGTTCGTAGTTGAAGTTGATATATATATCTATATCTCGAAGTTGATATATATCTATGTTTTTTACCTCCGTCTGATATTAGCCCCATGTACCTCTACACCTTCGCTAACACTATGGGGTACAATTTGGGCGGACTAATATTCATTCCTTAGGAGATTGTTGGCCCCCAAGATCATCGCCTTATGCTAAAACTAAACCTATCCGCCTTGAAGGCCGCGCTGAGTGTAAACAATGTCTTCTTCCTGAGTTCCCACCGAAGACACTAAACGTAGTTCATTTTGAAACCTACAACTGCTGCAATATTTCACTGGTACAGATTTAAACGGAGCAAGATTTAAATGTTAAGTCGCCAGTCATTTTTCACCTACCCAGTCGTTGGTTTCGTTTTAACATAGGTCGATTATTTTTGAGGCCGGCAATCTCCAGAGTAATGAAATTGAAAGTGTAGCGCGCATATTAGTGTTTCGCAAGGGACACGAGAAAAAAGTTTGACGTGCGAGTTGACAGAGCTCTGTCACTACTCACAAAATCAAATGAAACGTTGTGTAGCTCTATCCCGTAATGTTAGCGAAGGTGTAGAGGTACATGTATGTGGAGCTAGTCGAATATTGGTTAATTGATATTTAGAAATATAGCACTATTGCAATGTATACGGGTCTCCAACGGATCAGAATAAACGTACATTTACATTACCGCATGGTAAAACTGAAATCTTATCTCGGAGTTGGACTTCATTGCTCACTTGACTGGACGTTATGAAATAAATGCAGATAAGGTCAAGTATGTATAATTAAAGACGTACAACACAGAGAGTAAACTCAGAGCAGCGACGACAGGGTTTTATAGCTGGCAAATAGTCAGGCGTTTCCTGTGAAATACGGTCTTTTGTTAGTTTACCTCAGTCAGGGTTTTATTCTAACTGTTCATGTATATGCAATAAATAGTAGCAACTTACAAGCCCCCCAGCACCATAGCCAGAGCAGAATTAGGTAAAATTAGATTCCGCTGATGATGATTGCAATTTATTTGACGTCACCGGTTTAGACTTACTCAAAATGAGAGAGCTTTAACCGACGTACCCAGGAGACGTAGCAAGTCTATGTTCCGTGGAAATTGGAACTCGAAATGATGGTGTTTCTTTGTACAGAGCTGGGCCCCTCAACTGCACCAACTCGTCAAAACATTACTCATGGCATCATGAAGTAGACAATGAAGTGTTCGTTATGTAGCTTTATTTTAGCGAAGGTGGGCCACTTGTGTCGTAAGCCGGTATTCATGTGTTTTATTTGATTTATTTATTTGATCGGTGTTTTACGCCGTACTCAAGAACATTTCACTTATACGACGGCGTCCAGCATTATGGTGGGTGCAAACCAGGCAGAGTCCAGGGGAAACCCACGACCATCCGCAGGTTGCTGCTAAACCTTTCCACGTACGGCCGGAGAGGAAGCCAGCGTGAGCTGGACTTGAACTCACAGCGACCACATTGGTGAGAGGCTCATGGGTCATTACGCTGCGCTAGCGCGCTAATCAACTGAGCCATCTTCGCTTTGTGATGGAACATAAAGAATGCCATCTTGTAATCTGTGAGGCGCCGATAAACAATGCTTTCGTGGCACCTAATGCAGCATCTGCTGAAACCTCTTGCGAAATCCATTAGATATACACTTAAGGGTTGGAAAAAATAAAGTTCGTGAGTGGTTAAACAGATGTTACCCGGAAACTAAGAATGCCAATGTGTGAGAAATACTGGTGTGTGCACACACGTTTTCACTACATGGATGGACGTCTTTGGTCGGCAACAGTTCATCATTATCAGGTATATCAAAGTGTAGTCCATGAGCAATACTGGCTTCGGTACATTTGTGGTACGTAAAGCGCCAAAAAGGCAAATAAACACTGGCTGACCTGAAAAGAGTGGTGATTGTTTCCTGAAAATAGGTCAACGATACTTCTAAGAAACCATTTAGCAAAGAAAAGGACACCACACATTGTTTTGACGAAAGACTCAGCTAACATTCCTGAGGCTAAAATAATGATACACCTCGAGAATAAGAGTTACAGGGAACAAATGTTTCCATCGCGACAATCATCTGTAAGAAGATTTTCACTTGGCACAATTTACGTAATTACAGTTAACACGAAACCAATCTGGTATATGATGCCCAGAAATACAGTAAGCAAATAATTCTCGGTCAGTCTTTTATTAGTACACTCTTCCTGGTTAATATCGGTTCCCGGCTGTCAGAGAAGCGACCTTGACTACCAAATATAGGTAACTCTTTAGGCATTCTCTGGTTTGAAGCTTTTTATCGGTCAGTTGCATTGGTTTCGAATAGTACTTCATTATTTAGGATTACAAACTCCATACACATTCTTCATAGCTCTCTCCTTGTGAAAATTGGCCAGCATATTTATCTCAGTACAGAGCTGGACTTGTTTACGCAAATTATTTGTAGAATTTTACATCAACCAAGTGTTTTTTCTATAAGTACTGCTCTGTCGTCATGCACGTTGTCTGACAAAACTGCACAACTGGTTATACGTAGTGGTATATTACCTATACTGTGTGTAATGTGTGTATGTTTCTCAATTAAATTTCCATAGCTTAACTCTCAGAATGAGACATACTTGAAAATCAATAAAAATGCCTTTCGCCACATACACGTATACAGAAGTAGATGCTGTCTTTACCGCTAACAACAACCAAATTTAAACAAATATTCTGATATCTGTGCAAATATCAGGCTTCCTGGCCAGAGTAATTAGTTTAAAAAATATTACTTTCACGTGCTGCTACATGTACTTTTAAAAGTGTAGTCTTTAACAGTGTACGCATATGAGTTCAAGTCCAGCTCACTCCGGCTTCCCTTTGTTTTGACCTTATTTCGTTGTTTTGACCTTATTTCGCACCTTTTATATTATGAAAACAAAGGCAGATGGTGACAGCAAAATGTACCTTGACATGCCTTGGTCTTCGTAAGGATCCCTTGAGGTCAATCCCCCTGCTGACCTGCTAATTGTTCCTCGTAACAACGTTTCACGGGTCATGCCCTATCCAAAGTTCCACTCTGAGTTAATTGATAGTGTATTTCACGCTGTCGGGCTGCGGGTGTTTGGGCATATCAACCATAAAATCAATTAACGGATATCAGCCTTTTAACGTTAACAGATGAATAAATAAAGAATCGATAGCGCTCGGGGTAATTCTAGCTGTGCGGCATTGTGACCCCTTTAAATGAGTCTATTTTTGTTTGGATATCGTCTAACGTCTTTCGGGCAATATGTTCCAACATTATGTCGGTTATATCAAAGCACTACGGCTCAGTTGGTTAGCGCGCTAGCGCTGCGTAATGACCCAGGAGCCTCTCACCAATGCGGTCGCTGTGAGTTCAAGTCCAGCTCATGCTGGCTTCCTCTCCGGCTATACGTGAGAAGGTCTGTCAGCAACTGCTCTGCCCGGTTTTCTCCCACCATAATGCTGGCCGCCGTCCTATAAGTGAAATATTCTTGAGTATGGCGTAAAACACCAATCAGATGAAGAAAATAAATCAAAGCACTGCGTGTCTCCTTTCAGGAGGATGGAGTCGGCGACAAAGTGCTTTGACTGGTTGTAACGCCATGTTGAAACATCAAACACGAGGCCCATCAATATAAAAGGCTACAGCGTAGTGAGGAAAAGGAGAGCAGCGTTGACAGTGAGACAGCTGGTCAAGAATCGTCCATAAGAGATGAAATCGGGTCATATGTCAGTTTAGCTCTGTCAGGGTTTCTCCAACGGTTCATATAGATGCAACTCATACCTTCCACAGGACAATGTCTTAATCAGATAATGCACTGATGTGAACTGCACTGTTGTAATATATATATATATATATATATATATATATATATATATGTATATATATATATATATATATATATATATATATATATATATATATATATATATATATACATATAACCGGAATAACCTATTGTATAAATTTTAAGTCCTACATATGTAGCCAGCTCTCGGCTATTGTTGAAAGTTGAAAGATGTTGAAAGTTATTTTATACCTAAAGATTGTGTCCCTGCTATCCCTGCTAGAGTTTAAAAGTAAAAGCAACAGTAACAATCGACGAAAAGTAAAGGTCAGCTTAATCCAGATCACATAGAGTTCAGCAAAATTGCGAACTTAACATGCTAATGAACGTTCTGATACGTTTTTAAGTACTAATGTGCTTTTAAGTATTCTCATATCAACGCTGTGAGAATCGAATTCACCTGTGAACCAATCCTATTCTAAGTAAGGGTTTTATTTCAACTGTTCATGTAAATGTTTAAAAAGTAGCTAACAATGTCTTAACAACGTGGGTTAGGCAAAAGTAGTTAAAAAAGAAGCAGTCTGAGCGATGTTAATTGCATATATTAGATGTGGCTCAACTGTAATTAGTTGTTGGTAGCACCTTTAATAATATCGTTAATAGCCGTCACTGCCAGATACAGGCTGCTAGAATATGCTTGGAGAAAAACACATAGTCTGGAAAGGGTCACTCTCTGGAAGTGTCGTATTTTCTCTGTCTACCCTGGTACTCTTGGCGGAAATCTCTCCAGCACTTTTACATCCACTTCTTCAGAACACGAGGAAGGTCATTTTACTACAGGACTACAGTTTAATGTAGGTCTCTCTGAGAAGGAAAATAAGATGGTAGTTTGGTATTAACCCTTGGTTTCTGCCTAATAATGTTCTAACTGAAGTCGTAATGCACGTTTAATAAATATATTTGTGCTAGAATTTGGTCTTTTCAGCCAACAAATGTATTTATATTTATAATAAACTACCAGGCAAAAGAAAGGTTTCACCGTATTTTTTGTCATAAAAACAGTAAAAGCGCGGTTCCGGGTTTGATTCTAAGCAGGACTTAGTGTATGACTGCATCGTTTCCTCTACCAGAACGCATCGTCACGAACACAGCAATTGGAAATGTGAAATTGCGACCACATGCAAAACGTCCTTTTGAGGCATAGCTCGTGATGCACGTGCGGTAATGTTGCATAAATACTCTTGCTCGAAAGAGCAGACATTCAGTGACCGAAAAAACACAAACAGTATGCCAAGACAACGCAAGCGCAACGAGACCAGGCCATCGGTATGTCCACCATGGGAGTCTCGCAACGTCACATTGCAAGAACGTTCAACTGCAGCCAAACCACCATCAGGAGGTTGTTGATACGCTATCAGCAGACAGGCCAGACCCAAGACAGACCAAGATCGGGAAGACCGAGGGTAACAACTGCGGCTGAAGATCGCTACATCCGGCAGATCCACCTCCGAAACCGATTCGTCACGGCGACGTCAACAGCGGCAACGGCACTAGGCCATGTCATCAGCCCCAGAACAACACTGCGTCGTCTTCGTTCAGCTGGTTTACGACTTAACCGCCCCTTCCGAGGGATGGCCTTGACCCTTTTACACCGTCAACGCAGATTGCGATGGGCACGTATTGTACGTCGGTGGCAGCGACGTGACTGGGCGAGAGTGCTGTTTACAGACGAGAGCAGGTTCTGTCTATTCAGGAACGATGGCAGAGTTCGAGTTTTCCGACGAAGAGGCGAGCGTCTCGCGCCAAACTGCGTAAAAGAGGTTTATCCGTTTGGAGGCGGAGGCGTCATGGTTTGGGGAGGGATTTGTGACCAAATGAAGACGCAGCTGGTTATTGTGCAAGGTAATCTGACTGGCCAGCGATACGTTGATGAGGTACTAAGACCTGTCGTCGTTCCTTTCCTCCAACGACAGCCAAGAGGATCGATCTTGCAACACGACAACGCAAGTACTCACACTGCCCGCATTGTTACAGGCTACCTCGAGACCGCAAACGTCATCGTGTTGCCCTGGCCAGCCAACTCAACAGACATGAACCCCATTGAGCATCTCTGGGATCACCTTGACCGCCGTTTGAGACAGCTGGTACCTCCTCCAACTAACCAACAGGAACTTGAACAAGCTCTGTTAAACCTATGGAACGTTATCCCTGTTGACGTCATCCGGCGACTGACGACGTCAATGTGGAGGCGTGTGCTTGCTTGCATTGATGCCTAGGATGGCCACACTCGCTACTGATGACTGTAGTCCTTCATTTCTGTGGATACTGTGACTTTACATGCACTTGCCAGTTAACTTTACATTTGTGTAATTTTTTCTTCTGACCCCTTGTCTCTTTCATTGTGTTTTGTGGCCAATTGAATGCCAATATTTTAAAGCCTTTTTGAGAGAATATTTCACAATAATTTCTGTTTATAAACCAATCTTCTTAATTCTTATATCTGCCTTTGTTTTTGTTTTAGGGGCTCAAGAAGTGGGTGAAACCTTTCGTTTGCCTGGTAGTTTATATTTATAAATATTATAGATAAGACTGAATACATGTGTTTGGTCATAAACAACTAATTTTCATTGAAATAAATTTGTTAGACATTCCATACCATCCTTATTTAGAACAGTATAATGAAAAGACAATATCTACTAAGATGTGGTCCCAAATTTCAAATACACCTTCTTTCCTGAAAAACAAAATCAAAAACAAAAAATAATTAAAGAAAATCTTTTACCTTATTTTTTCCTGCTCTGTCATTTCTCACATCAAACTAGAGCTTTCAACTATGCCATTGAAGCTCCTTAAATGGCTTATAACCAGGTGTCATTAGGCCCTAGAATTAAACAGTCGTAGCCCTAACTTTAAAAGCGCTTACTTGTTATTTTCCTCAGTAATGTGTATTTTAACACAAAGGCTTGTCATACACTTTATTCTAAATTAATACAAACTGGCTGTTTAAATATAAATCTAGGAGTATTAGGAGTTAAAATAGTCTCTTTATCATGAAACTTATTGCATCTTTATTCCTGTAGATGTAAATAAGTTAAATGAAATTGTAGCGCATCATAGGTTAGCATAAAAGTAAGGCAAGGGGATTAACGAGGTAACTGCTGGACAACATTCTACAAAAAATCAAGCTTCAAAGCTGTTGTAATGATAGAATCGTGATTTTACGTGTAGGTCTGCAGCGAAAGGTTTACGTTGTAAGAGCCTTTATCGAGTAATTATCCCTTACGCACAGTGTACTCAAAGACTGAATTTTCTTCTTTGCATCAGCCCCACATTAAGCTGTCCCTCCGGTTAGATGCGAGAGATTTATCCTTCTGTGTTTTTAGTCGAGTGTAAATAACTCAGTTTTATACACACTGATCCTTTTGTCAGTCCGATGCTACGTCCTTTGATTTTCTGTTTATCACTGCATTAAGTTATAGCCGTGTGTATTAACCGCAAGTGTAGGGGCCTCCGCGGCTCAGTTGGTGCGGCGTAATGACCCAGAATGCCGTCGCTGTGAGCTCAAGTCCAGCTCATGCTGCATGCTGGCTTCCTCTCTGGCCGTGAGTGGAAAGGTCTATCAGCAGCCTGCAGATTGTCGAGGGTACAGTCTTTCTCCAGGGCTGTGCCCCGTATGCTCCCACTATAATATAAGTGAAATATTCTTGAGTAAGGCGGTAAAACACCAATCAAATAAATAAATAAATAAAACCAGAAAAGTGACGACAGTGTGATAGTTGGCAATTGGTCACACGTAGCCGGTGAAATACGGCTCTTGTCAGTTTACCTCGGTCAGGGATTTATTCTGTTCATGTAAATGCTTGAACAGTGGCATTTAAGACTCCCCTAAGCATCATCAGTATAGCCTGTGTGTCAGCGTATATAATACATATCGCGCATACTAAGGGATAACTAATTGTGAGCTCAGCGATCGTATCACGTAATCTGTTGAACTTGCAGAATTGGTTAGATCATGTGTGTTATGTGACGATTTCAATCATCGTCACGAGTTATTACTACAAAAACTAGTGTGTCAAGGTTATTCCATCAAATGCCTTCCACTACAAGTTTTTTTTTGTCTTAATTTTTTTACAATTAGCGTAATTCTGTTGTAAGTAAATACTAGCATAGAGAAAGCGTTCAGAATCTCTGGCGCTCTGCTTCATGACTTTGTTTAATTCCGCTTAACCGGGGATACATATTTTATTATCGACATCACTGAAAACTGTTGACCGTTTCTCTTTATGTGATTCCGTCCTATTTTCCTTCTTTATATACCCTCTTAGTTGTTTGGTAGTTTGTGTTAAACGCTGTTTTGGGAATTGGATTTGCAATTATTGACCCGGAATGTCCTTATTGGTTAGTGGCTGGTATACGAATAGATTAGTTGCATCGCTTCTCTCGAGCTGGCAATTGCTGATGTGTTATCCATCAGCATGCACCATATGTTTTTTTGTACCCAAACGTCAATGTACATGCTCAGTTCGTTCTATATACTGTTGAATTTGTATATCGGTAGCAAAGCATCGCCCGGTTGTTTACTTCACAAACATGCAATCGTCAGAGAGCACCGAAGGGAGAGAACTCAAGTAGAATATGGCCAAAGACCCCCATTATTTTTCCATAAGCGACAATGTTAACGTTTTAGCGCTGTAGCTCAGTCTCAAACATTCCGAGGCCAATAAGCTTTGGTGCATACCTGGCCCAGGCTGTGAAAAAGAAGCCATAAAAGTCTTGACATAGGTTGACCGTCAAAATCTGGACCTTTCCATGCCGGCATCTGGGAGGGGTGCCTAGCAACGCCAAGGGGGCGTCACTCGCACCTTATCACACCTGTCTCCTTGTGTCCTCTGGCCCAGAATTTCAAACTTTCATCATTAAAACTCATACCTGACCAAAGCTTAGACAATTCCATCATTTTGATACCAAGCATGCACCCGTACACCAAAAAGGGCAGGCTGGCAGCATGAAAAGACTTTACACACTAAAATACACAGATCTACAACCCTACTGAAAAACGGAAGTTGTAATGGGGGTCTGTGTCCCATATAAGCCATTCTAAAGAAGAGATAACTACCTACTGCCTGATTTGACATTACATCTCTAATAGAACTGGGCGGCATACGTCGAACGCGAGGCTCGTGCATATCACCTGACCCGAGATGACTACTTTGGCCTTATGTAACAACTGCACACGATGGCGAAGGTACCAAGCTGTTGAGAAGTGGCCTATTTACAGGCGTCATTGACCTACATCATGTTTTGCGGAATATCATCTGTCCGTGTAGTTATCATTGAAAAGCAAGAATAAATTAATGTGGTAGAATAATAGCTAATGCTTGCTTCTTGGTAACGTCATTCCCTAACCTTGCAGTCTTGTGGGTTCAGCCTTTTTCCCAACGAGTCCAATGCTTGAATTGAACTACCTCTGATCATGCTCTGACCAGTGTGTTGCAACAAAAAAAGGCTGTTATTCATTGATTACATGTGACCATTTGCCAACTTCTGCACTGTTCGCTTCTCTGGTTTTAATCTCTATTGATTAATTGTTACTCCCTATACTGTGTCTCTTTCATATTTTTATATTAACAACTTTCAAGTACAGTGACTTTTGTCAGGCTCCGTCACGTTTAAAAAAGAAAAAATGTCACTGCGTTCAGCGATGGACACAGATCAATAGATATTTGTGGTGACAATGTCGACTTAATTAGTGGGTAGAATTGCGCGTCAGCTGTAAATGTCCAGGAGTTAGCCTATGCATCTACGACACTTGCATCTAAATGGCCCTGGACTGCGGAAAGCGTCAAGTGTTAGTGTCCCTTTGTTCACCTTGCAGCGATTGTCTTTCCAAACTGGCTATAAGAATTCGAATAAAGTAAGATTGTCTCGTTAGGTCTATCTAGCTCCTTTGATGTGTTCTTGGTTCTAGCAAGTGTATTGGAACCTTCGGCGTCAGTGTTAGTGTCCCTTTGTTCACCTTGCAGCGATTGTCTTTCCAAACTGGCTATAAGAATTCGAATAAAGTAAGATTGTCTCGTTAGGTCTATCTAGCTCCTTTGATGTGTTCTTGGTTCTAGCAAGTGTATGGGAACCTTCGGTGTAAAAAACATGTCTTTTCCTTTGGATATGAAGTATAAATACTTAAGCACAGAGGGTAAAACCAGAGAAGAGACGACAGCGTGATAGCTGGCAAGTGCTAATCACATAACCGGTAGCTTAAACCGTAGCTAATTACGCACCTCCTAGCACCATGGCTTAAGCAGAGTATGGAAAAAGAAAGCTGCAGCTGATTATACGTCAGTTGTTTAGAATTATTCAAAATTATTCAAAAAAATTAACACACAAACATTAAATAATGTGAAGGCAAAAGACTTACACGTCCGTAAGTGGGAAGGTCTGCAACAGATGGTCGTGGGTTTCCCCTGGGCTGTGCCCGGTTTCCTCCCACCATAATGCAGGCCGCCGTCGTATAAGTGTAAAATTCTTGAGTACGACGTAAATCACCAATTAAATAAATAAATCAATCAAAGACTTAGAGCACAGGGAGCAACGTCCATTTTCGGCAAACTACGGTGTAAAAATTGGTGTTCTCTTGAATGTGAGTTTAACACAAAAAAAAACTCCATACCTCTGTGACAAAAGACAACATTTCTGGTAAAGCGAAAGAAAAATATGCTGTGTGATAGGTTTATAAGAAATTTCTACCTTTTCATCTGCGTGCCTTTAAGAAATGGCTTTACGTTGCAGTTCGGTCTCGCTTGAATTAGTCACGGAGTACAGAAAGATACGTTGTAATCTAATAATGCCGCTATGTAGGAAGTTCCGGTGTGTGGACACATCGTGTTGAGAGCAAATACGATACGCTATTATTGCATGGACGGATGTCATCGGTCGGCTTCAATTCCTCTCACACTCACAGGAAGGATCACATCCCAGGGAGATCTCTAGCTTGGACACATTTCTGCCGCGTCGATTGATACTCGGAGAGATATATCGATATAGCTAAGACAAGTGTTTAAATGTATTAGATATAAGACGAGGAAAAGTTTCCAACCCATGTGACAGGGGGTGGGCCTCCGTGGCTCAGTTGGTTAGCGCGCTAGCACAGCGTATTGACCTATGAGCCTCTCACCAATACGGTTGCGCTGTTAATTCAAGCCCAGCCCATGCTGGCTTCCAATCCGGCCGTAAGTGGGAAGGTTTTGCAGCAACCTGCGGATGGTCGTGGGTTTCCACCGGGTCCTGCCCGGTGTCCTCCCACCATAATGCTGGCCGCCGTCATATGAGTGAAATATAGGTCAAATCCATTTGACAGTGTATGGCTGTTAATGGAGATACAGTTACCAGGAATCCATTCTAGCTCGCTACCCAGAAATAGTGGGGCCAGGAAATCGTTTGTCAGTCTTTTAATAGACGATCTTTATTCCTAGAAAACCTCAGTGTAGTATTACCACGTCTATCGGCCATAAATTGCAAGCATATGTCATGATTACAGATGCGACCTTGACTATTAGTACAAGGTCAAGTTGGAAGATTTACTATATTAACTATTTTGCGGTCAATCGCTTCGATTAAAAGTACTGTGTAATATTTACTAACGATTTATAGCGCCACTTTCTAGTTTACGGGGGGAATATATATGTCCGATTTCACTATGATTTATTTATTTATTTGATTGATGTTTTACGCCGTACTCAAGAATATTTCACTTATACGAAGGCGGCCAGCATTATGGTGGGAGGAAACCAGGCAGAGCCCGGGCGAAACCCACGACCATCCGCAGGTTTCAGACCTTCCCACGCACGGCCGGAGAGGAAGCCAGCATGAGCTGGAGATTTCACTATGATGTTTCGGATCTACAACTGTACATTAAATGAACGACATAGCTTATTACTCGTTCTTTGGATTCAATGTCGTTTTAAAATTAGTTGTGTCTTGTTGTAGCTGACTGGTCTAAATGCCAATATATTTGTAGAAGACACCAGGTTTTATCAACCTCCGAGTTAATGCCGGTCTTATTTCCTCATGTCCAGCGCCTTGCAAGAACATTTCTCAGATAGCCGTTGATGACATTTGATGAATAATCCAACTTGGTCCTCCAGTTAGGATGTATGTGCTAACGCCTATTCTCAACACAATCAAGTACAAATAGGAGGCTATAAAACACAAACAAAAATTAATCTTTAGACTAAACATCTGCATAAGTAAATCAATCAACCAATCCATCAATGGTTATTCTGTTTTATCCCGTTTTTGTTGAGTATTTACTCGTATCCTGTGTCTTTTTAAGTTATCTCTCAAAATAATTCTACTTTTTATTTAATTAAGTGAATGTTCTAGTTATTAAATTTGCGGAAGGTCGGGCAAATGAAGGTGGTTTTTGGATGCAACATTTACACGAATATTTCTGAACTCTTGTTTTTAGTCCACCATCATTTCAACCCACATCAAAAACGATCTACTAGAGTTAGGCACAATTTTTGTTTACTTTCATGAAAAAACGTTCTGATATTTGTTGTTAAGTATAAAGATTTATCTTCTTTGAATGCATCTAACAATAGTTTGTAATTAATTGTTTTCACTCTGACATGAATATGACCCATGCGATGTAAAACAAACACACTGAGTCTACTTGTACATTAATTTTTTTAAGCTATACGTTCAGAAAGAAAATACGTTAAACGCTGTGCGAATGAGATGCCTCTGCGACCGTAAAGAATCAATGAGGTCAAAGGCCCCGGCTGACATACTAATTGCTCTGCGAAGCTTTCCATTTCGCCGGCCATGCACTAACAAAAATATCTCTCTTAGGCATTTAACACTGACTTCCACGTCGTCAGTCTGAATGTTAACAATGCGGTCAATTAACCAAGGTCACTCTGTGGACGTTCACAAGTGAGGAATACAGGATGAAATTGACTTTCCGTCATTTCCAGCGGCGCGACACTGTGATCTCTAATGCCACCTTTAATATTACGACTACACTAATATCTTTTCTAGCATTATCTAAGTCATGTAACACCCTTGTTTTCGTGTACCAGAATCCCTAACCAATCATCTAGGTTGTATCATTGTGGCTTTATACACTTTATACTACCTTTGTTGAGGAATTTGGATTCCATGCAAGTAATTCCCTAACTTGTCAGGTTCAAGCTCAACATAAATGTGATCATTCTCGGAATTCCATCCACCTCACCTGCCGAACACTCTACGCTCTCGATCACTGAAGTGTGGTCTTATATACATTTCAGTGGATGACCATAGTTTGGCGACTATGTCTAAGTGAGAACAGTTTACAAATAAGGTATAAAATTAACGGTTACATTTTATATTGTTCGGTGCCTACTGATGCTGTTGGCTGGTCGCGTAAGTAAATATTGACAGGGCGTCTAGAATCTGTGGCCTTGTGTTTTATGGTTGTGTCTAATCTAGGGCTCGTATGTTCATCGTTTAGCATGAACAGTTGCATTCAAAGCGCAACTGATATTCTAGCATGGTACAGGAGTTGAATACTGATTTCACTCAGTCGCCTAGAGCATACCTTGCGTCTTTCCAACATCATTGAAAACAGTTAAATGCTCCTCTTTGCATGATTCCGCCCTATATTCATGCTTTATATACTTTCTTAGTTATGTGTTGGTTTGTGTTATACGTCGTTTTGGGGGATTTGACCTGCGATAATTAACCTGGAACGTCCTTACTGATTGACGGCTGGTATACGAATGTCTGTTTTGACGCATAGATCCCGCAGGCTCCCCCGGCCTCTGCTTACCATAATGCTGATCGTCGTCGTGATCGGCGTAGATCACCCATAAAAAACATAAATATATAAATCTAATTTTATCGGCTGTGAACAAACAAGTTGAAATTCATTTTAAAACATAAGGATTTTATCATTGTCGTATATAAACCAAGAATAACAACAGTAACAAGATACGAAAAGTAAATCTCAGATAAAACAGGATAGCACAGGGTGCAGAACATTAAATAGGACAATTTCAACAGACAGCTGAACTTTCCAATATCTACCACAGTGCTGTGAAGTCCTGAAGAATAAAAAAACATGTTTATTTCGTTTTTTAATAAGAGTCTTAGCTTATTTGTTAAATGTAGTTTAGCACACAGTCATTGCATCTTTCTGTGAAATTGGAAATCTGTGATCTGTGCAGTCAGTGTACAGTATGTAGGTGACCTTGTGTCTAGGCATTGTCACTTAAAAAAGGCACCGCTTGAGAATCAGACACTTAGGAATAAGTAAAAGGTTCGTTATCTAGCGTAAACTCTGGGATCTCCTCTGTGGTCAAGGGATGGACTGTGAGGTGCCCAACGAATCAACTGAAGCAAACACTTCCGAAAATTTTTCCCGAAGCAGATGTAAATGAACACTTTGCAGGCAAAACTGGAATAATATACAATTTGAAGAATTTGCTGAATGTTTAATTCCATCCTGCTGGCTGGCAATGTCGGTGTAGTCAGATCGATGATTAGATGCCGCAATTTTATTATATGACTAGGCAGGGTAAGAATCAGATAGGAACCGGAAATAGCCGTTAGCATTGTAGTCACTCTCATTACGCAGACGTTCCGCGAGAGGTAGCGCCTACACGCGAGGGACACATGATTTAAAAGGGGCTTCCCCGGCGTCGGTCGTCTCTGAAACATGTTTACGGCTATTGCGACCAGCATATAGGTGATCATTCCATATGGCAAAATCAGTGTAATGGCAGTGTCGATGTATGTTGCGGCCTTCGTCAGATGAACGTATTCCTCCATTACAGTACACTGATACTTTCCTGTCGCACGCTTCACGCCCGTAGTCCATAGGGAAAAGGAGTACAACACCACTCCCAAAATCACCAAAGTGATGACGATGCACACACTTCGTTTGACATCGCAGAATCGAATGGCTTTCTTGGGATAATTGCACAATACGAAGTTTTCATTTGTTATACAAACTATGAACCAGACGGAGAGAAAACTGCACAAGTATGTGATGAATATGACAGTCTGACACCAGCCGGCTGTGTGAATCAAATCGACTTTTGCGAAGGCTAGCCACACAACGAATAAGGACAAAAGGAAAGCCGAATCACTAATGGCCGTCGCTGACAGGTACACGCTGCTAGAGTTTGCGCGGAGGCGCTTGGACAAAAACACTGCCAGGGACAAAGCATTGCCCAGCAAACCGAACCAGACGATAGTCGGCACGGCGTATTTCATTAACGATGAAACGAATTTCTGGAAAGGGTCGCTGCCTGGAAGTGTCGTATTTTCCCGGCCTATCGTAGAATTCTGCATATTCCTGTCACAACTTGCCGGGATGTTCTCCAGCACGTTCAGATCCAATTCTTCAGAAGATGGGGGAGTTCATTGTACCACAGGACCAGGGTTTAATTAAGGTCTCTCTGAAAAGGAAAATAACAGTATTAGAATCGAACAAGAATAGCTCACCATAACTCACGTAGCATACCAAACACCGACCTTCTTCTCTCGAATTGTCTCGGCTGATTCTGTTCGACTAGGAAAGGTTCTTTTTTTCATCGCGCGAGCAAGCATCAAATGGCAAACGACCATATTAGATGTGAACAATCTGATGTCCTTAGTTATTGGGAAATTTCTCTTTGGGTTTCTTATGTGAAAGAAGAATATGATATCTGTTAACTACAATATACAAACTTTACTGGTACAATAAATAAACGGGAGTGAAAATAAAAAACAAAAGATAGGCCTATATTTATGTCTGAACGGCACTGTATAAGTAGTTCATCTGAATAGACATATTTTCCAGAGCAAATGAGATGCAGTATCTCTTAAAAGATGCCATTAGTCGATTTGAATTCGTTGCAGTACAATCGTAACAAGGACTATAGCCCAGCGATATAACTTGATTCAAGAATTTGCGTGTTGCAGAAAGAAAAGGGCAAGAACAACGATTGTCGCGAGAATGGTCTGGTGAAGAAATTATGTCGATGCTTTTTGATAACGATTAACCATTAATAATAGACATTCCCCTAAACGTTCGTTTGAATTAAGATTCTCCCAATAAGGCTCATAATAAAAAAACACATCGACGGAAATTTATTTATTTATTATTTTATTTGATTGGTGTTTTACGCCGTACTCAAGAATATTTCACTTATACGACGGCGGCCAGCATTATGATAGGCGGAAACAGGGCAGAGCCCGGGGGAAACCCACGACCATCCGTAGGTTGTGACAGACCTTCTCGACAGAAATAGATTGTGTGGCTATATGCAGGAGATAACAAACGTCGATTTCCTTTAAATCAGAACAAATGTCGTCAAGAGCATTGTCATTTAAGTAATGCAATTACTATCACCAATATACATATTTTTATATTTCTCAACACTCAATTTTTTCCAGCAAGCATACAGTTACAGAGCAAGGATATAACCCCGGCTGTGACGCATTGAAACCTTCTTGGCAGTTTTCTGATCTCATTCTAGTTCATCAAATAACAAGACTATAATTTCAACTTTGATATGTTTAAATCATCCTTACAAGGGTAGCAATGTGCCTAATGGTTCTGTATAAGTATTCCAATCGGTTGAAACTTCGTCGTCCTTTTCGACTTATAACGTATGAATGCGACGATATGCAGAAATTATTAAAACGTAATCTTCATTAGATTCGATCTTATTCACTTAACGGTATATTGATGAGCTGCTAGCTTTATACCACACATATAGCGACGGTTGTCAGAGAAATGTATCCACCTTCGCATGATGTAACTGAAACTAATGACTCTCCAGAGAGAACAAGTGAACACTTGTGTTAGTGCAATGCTCAAAACGATTTCTTCTCACGCCAACTTTACGACAAGACGCTGTATATCACCTGTTACGTGTGACCATTTGCCAGCTGTCACACTGTCGTCGATGCTCCGGTGTTAATCTGTATGCGGTACCGTCTTTATTTACAAGTAGGAAAAAGTCAACCAAAGATTAAGCCTTCGAACAATGTGGCAACCACCTTTGTTGGCGCTGGAGTTAAAGGATAGGTTTACTAACTCTCCAGTGTTCATGGTAAAGGAAATGGATTAGACCCACATACTTAATACACATGAATCAACCCTAGGCAATCAGAAGAGTAACAAATAAGCCAATCCTGTGGGTACAAACCCGGCAATCTGTTTAGACATGGCATTCTGCACGTAGACCGGAACTCTACACGTTACCGAGAAAATTAATTGCATTAGGCCAACATTCTTCAAACTGGAAAAAAGGACTAGATCTATTGGAGTGTAATGGAAATCGAATTCGAGTTCTATCTGCTAACTAGTTGAACTATATCTAAAGTAAAATGGAAACTAATGAAATGATGCGAGACTTGCACATATGCTTATGGCTCTGAGGTGTGTATACAACGATTATGCCTGAAATGATTGGGGCTACATATTGTCCGTAAATGTATATGAAAACCCTGTTAAGAAGCCAAGTGTAAAAAGTTACTCTTTAACAGCACATTCGTAAAATGTTGTGGTTTCCTTTTTGTATAATGGATAACCTTTCGCTCTAAAAATTAATTTGCACCTAAGCTGTGTACATAGCCTATTGTTCATTCACCCCTTTCCATCGTTTTAATTAATGTTAAATGCGGCAGTAAAGCAATGTAGGTAATTCTAGACCAGTGACGTCTGATATATTGGATTTGCCGCCGTCGTATAAATGAAATGTTCTTAAGAACGGCGTAAAACACCAATCAAATAAATAAATAAATAAATATATATGGCATTTAACAGCACGGTGTATTTTTTACCTAATTCTGCCGAAGGCATGGATGGTGCTACGGGTGTAACTTGCTAGTATCTATGAACTTGCTAGTTTATATGAACAGTTGGAATAAAGTCCTGAGGTAAACTGACAGGGAGCCATACTTCACCGGTTACGTGTGACTGTGACAACTATTACTGTCGTGGCTGCCTGTGTTTTGCTCTCTGTTCAGGGGGCCTTTATATATATGTATTTATAAAGTTCCGTGGGCAAACCGGTAAAGTATTACTCGTGCAATGCACGAAAACAATGGTCACCCCAGTTTGGACCTGAGTCTCCACTGAGCAGGAAATGCCTCATCTCACTGCTGCAATGACTGAACTGTATTAACACATTTGCTGCTCGAGATGAATCGAGTTGAAGCTATACCAATGCAGCTGAGCCTTTCCTGGCATTACAGCAATTCGCCTGCAGGCAGGACAAAACCCGGAAGAACGGGGGTTAATGCGACCGGGGTGACATAAATGTACATCCGCACAACGGGTAGAGCAAATTCCTAACAAATGCGCAAGAAAATAAAATCTAACACCCTCAGTGTGTTTCTTTTGTACTGAGAGGAAAATGGTACGCTGTCTTATCAGGGTAAGCCAAATTAGAACACCGAGAGAGTCGAGAAAAACTCCATTCAGTTTGGAGAGAATTCTTTTTGCAAATTACCCCTTCAAGCCAAAATCTCTTCTGAACTACCCTACAATTTTTGATATATATAGCTGTAAAATAACCTTTAAATACCGATAACGGAGAACGGAAAGAACCTTAAGCTGATGAGCGGTTCGGATTTTAACCGGAAGCTACGCTTGGCTTTAACCAATAATTTCGCCAATCAAACAAGATGCTTAAAGGCAAACACAGATATTTCTACAGCCATTCAGAAATTCACAAACCCAAGGATTCCGCCAATTTCGTGTGAAGCAAATCAAGGTTGTAATGAAATATCTTTGCAGAGATAACACATTAGTTCAATTTAGCCGCATGGAATATAAAATGTTGCAAGAAGATCTGTTCGACAAGAACAGTAATGTTCTGAGGCATCTTCTCCAATTTGTTTTGCGAAAGCCTACAAAATCTGCCTGTCGGAGAAGTATAGAGGCTCTCCATTTGTGTCTACGTTATAAGAATAACCGAAAGCTGCGATCAATCTTACATCGTTTCAAATGCATCTACACCTCGATTTTTTCATGTCTGGTTTGAAAATGTTCTCGCCTGGATATGGCTGAAATTTTGCCCATTTGGCGTTGAGCCCTAATCATTTATTCAAAATATTTATTTAGTTAAATATTTTGTTTAATTAAATTGCTAGTAGATACCCTCTATTCTAATGGTGTCTTACCGTTCTTGAGGAAGTTGTGCAAAAACATAACATGGCAGTTAATTCTGTAATTAGTTTACACCCCCATTTAGCCTTTGAGAATACCCTCGCCCTCAATGACGTCACCCTGTCTGTGCATCTGACTGTCATCTAGACTCGATATGAAACTTACCATACATCTTGCCATATCATCTGCATTTGTGCTTGTTTATGTTTATGGGCAATTAGCTAGTTATTTTCATAATTACCCTCAAATAAAACTTTGTGTAATAGTTCTTTTCCACGTATTCAGATTTTGTCCATGTGTTGTGTGTGTTGTGTGTGTTTAAATCGTTGACAAAAGCTTTGTTTCTGAGAACATCCATCACTCACGTGGGAAGCCTATGAATAAGTTTCAGTATTTATTTATTTGACTGGTGTTTTAGGCCGTAACAAGAGTATTTCACTTATACGATGGCGGCCAGCATTATGGTGGGAGGAAACCGGAAAACCCACGAACATCCGCAGGTTGCTGCGAAACCTTCCCAAGTACGGCCGGAGAGGAAGCCAGCATGAGCTGGGCTTGAACTCACGGCGACCTCATTGACGAGAGGCTCCTGGGCCATTACGCTGCGCTAGCGCGCTAACCAACTGAGCCACGAAAGTAAGCCTTGCTTTAACCTTTATCTAAATTGCTTTCCTTCGAACCCATTGATGGCGAATGCTGTTATTTTTGGACACATTGTAGGCCTTTTTTTACAGACAACCTTCTATTTAAAAAAGAAAAACCGAGCCGAAAATTGGGAGCTTTTCTTTCTCACAGAAAAGACAGCTGATAATAGCGTTAGTACATGTGTTATTTCCTTTGGTCAGGAAAGCTAGAGGATCCTTTTAGAAAAGCTAAATACGGCATATTAGTGCAAGCTTTCTTTGGGGCTTACGTTACCAGAGACCAGAACACATTCTAACCTCGTGTATTCTGAAACTCATGTTCTGTTGAATCCAGAACACAAATTACACCTTTTCTTCCAGTCAGGATTGGGGCGTAGAATTTACACTGCCTTCTAATCTCGATGACAGGAATGCTTTCGAGGACAGACCTGACGAAAAGTAAAAAAAAAATGTTCTCTTCGAGAATAAGTCTCGGGCTTTTCCTACAACTTCCTTTTTTCCGTCAGTAAGCCATAAAGCCAATTTGGTTTCGTCCATTGAATAAAGTATGGCTCTATGCTAAACCTTTATTCGAAAATGACAGTTGTCATTTGGAATTTTGACATCGTTTAGATGCAAAACGGGTTAGGCAAGTAGGATTTCTGTGTACTTGTTTTTTTTCTGTATATGATAAACAACAGTTTACGTGTAACAAAAACATTATATGTTGACCTCATTTATAAACGTTTATATCGAACATCAAATTGTACTCGTACGTCACAAAATAACGTTAGGTCTAGTTCAAACCACGAAATCACTTTAGGAAAGTTCTGTTCTGGGAAATTTGGTATTAACAAATGGTCGACTTTAATTGTACGTTTGTTTAGGTCGTCCTAGGTGATGCTCGTTGGAAACTTGCCAAGAGTCGGTGGTTTTATCCTAGCACCCCTGTTTTGCTGGTCTATGACATTGATCAACGTCTTATTAATTAAAAAAAGCAAACTGCGATTAACGTGGAATGGCAATCGCTAAAGTCAGTGGCATCAAGGTCCTTTTACCTACAGCGATAGTATAGATTGTAACAAGTTTTCCATTAGGGTAATTGTATTGATGTAATGAAAAGAACAGCTCGGACTGTTAACACATTATCCTGTATACACACATTGTCCAGTATTATGCATCGAATCAATGTGAAACCATCTCTTATGCCTCAACAAAGCAAGAGGAATAGTTTTAATTTTGACATTGTAAATTATCTTTACTTGGACAGCAATATACCAAAGGGTACTGCATATGGCGTGGACACACTTCGCGCCTGTAGCATTTGTTAGATCTTGCGTGATTTCAATCAACGTCACAGCTTATTGCTGCAAAAAACTGGTTTATCATGGCTGTTCGATCAAACGCTTTCACCTCAAGTTTCTTAAGTTTTACGATGAGTATAATTCTCTTGTAAGTAAATATGGAGAGAGCGTCCAGAATCTGATCGCCACTATGAATATACATCGCAACTTTGAATACATAAACAGTTGCAATCAAAGTGCAACTGAGATACATATTTTGTTATCAACAACTGATATTCTAGCATGCTACACATTTGGAATACTGATTTCACTCAGTCGCTTAAAACATACCTTGCGTCTTCCCAACATCGTTGACAACTGTTGACTGCTTCTATTTGCATTATTCCCTCCTATTTTCATACTTTCTTAGCTCTTTGGTGGTTTGTGTTATACGTCGTTTTTGGAATTGGCCTTGCGATTGTTGACCTGGAACGCTCTTATTGGTTGACGGCTGGTATACGAATGCCTGTTTCAACGCATGGATTCAATCTGTTGTAAGGTATTTGTTCGATGCTTCGCTCAAAATTAACACCAGTGTAAGAGGTCATCTGTTACAAATACAGTTAAGGTCTGCTACTATGGTCAGTTTTTAGTAATATAAATACATGTATTATGACATGTGTTGTTAAACCGACATAGCACCCACAACTGGTTTATGTAAGCAATTGGCAAATGACTACTAGTCTGTTCACCGTTTGTCTGCAGCACTGCTACACATCATCAACGCATATACCTCATGAGATGGTCCATTGTGACTTGCGGAATGTTTTCCCCCTCCTGTGTGAGGGCGGAACACAATTCCGCTATATTACCCGGAACCGGAAATCGCCGACGAACGCGACGGTTGAGATTATCCCACAAGTATTCAGTTGGGGACAGAAGAGGTGAATACGCTGGCCAGTTTTCAACGTTTTCGGCCTGTAGAAATGCTCTGCATACAACAGCAACATGGGGATGGGCATTGTCGTGCTGAAATATTACCTTGTGACGCCGGACAATTGGGAACAGGGTTGGACGGCTGTTGGGAACAGGACTTCATCACGGTATCTTAAGTTACAGTGATAGTTACATTACAGTCGATGAAATGAAGTTGACTAATCCCCGCCCACACAAGGAGGAAGAGGCGAATATGGCGGTCTTGGTCGGGGATCGTTAGACGCGGTCGGCGGGTATGCGAGCAATTAGCTGTCGTTTCGAATTCTGCATGATGTCTTCTGAGACGACAAATCTTTCACACAGAAACATTACGGGCTCTGACGACAGCTCTAAGGGTCAGCCAGCGTCGAGCATGCGCGCTCTCGTTGGTCCTTTGGCAACTCTGGCACCTTGACAGAATTTGTATTGTGCGGGTGGCCTTTTGTACACCTGAAAGTAAGGAGTGCCAGGTAAGAACTTAGAGATCACTGAATACTACATATAACGGCACACCTGTCGGATGGGTCAGGATGGTGAATATGCTTGAAATCGACACGTTTTGGTTTTGGAGACTGGAATGTACACTGTTGTATGGTTTTGCTCTTGGCTATGCCTCTGTACCATATTGACAAAAATCGCACATTATCTTGCAAAATATTGGAAAAGCAAAAATGTTGGTTTTATATTTTGATTCAGTATATATATTCTGATCTGCTACGCTATATATCTTCCGTATTGGTTACGTTCATGTGTTACGGCTACGCTCAACGGTAATGCATACAGTGATAAGTCTACAAAAATGCGCAAGCACACCAAGCTCGCGTAAAGTGATCGGGAGACCTAGTATCACGTGTAATAAGGTACATATCTTGACATGTTACGCCTGAGGTCTGTTCTAATACATGAGGTCTGTTCGTATTAGATAATACAGCATGGAGGTAAAACAAAGGCAGCCAAGACAATGGGAAAATGTTCACCCACAAGTCTGTTAATTAAGACGCTTTTTTTTAGTGAACCTGAGTTAGGGTTTTCATTAAACTAACTGTTCATGTAAATCCTTAAATAGAACAACACCCTTTCCCCACCCGCATCCCAGCACCAAGCGTAAAGCAGAATCAAGTAAGACGAATGTAATGATTTGATAGCTGTAGCTCTTTATTACACGTAAGTGATCTACATTTACTCAAATGCTTCGTTGTCAACACATTTAATATATAGACACATGAAAATATCAACGAGACAAAGTATGACACCGATGGTCAACGGTAAAGCCTAAAGTAATCTGTTCTGCCTAACATCTTCTGTAATGCTTGAAACCATTGTCTGCACCCAAGGTCTTCTGTAAAACTTGAAATCATCTTTTTGTGCCTAAGGTCCTCTGTAATGCTTGTGACCGTCATTCTGTGCCTAAGGTCCTCTGTTATACTTAAAGCCATCTATTTGTGCCTAAGATGTTCTGTAAAGCTTTAAACCATCTTTTTGTGTAGAAGATAAAGGCGAAGTCGCCTAAAAGACATTAATGTGTTGTTCAGTAAATCACTTTAAATTTCTTCAATAATTGTACTACATTTTTGAAATGAAAAACTTACCTACTTGTGCAGCTAAGCACTTGAGTAATGGGGTGTTTTATAACATCTTGTGGTATTGGGCAAAGGAAATATTTGGAAGTTACAAAATTTAAGACTTTGTTATTTAATGATCTAAACTGAGATTATCTAATTGTCACGATTTAAAAAACATTAAAATTATTTACCTTCTGAAAACAGTCACACATTTGATATCTTTTTCCGATCGCATTCACCTTTCCTCAACTGATCTGCTCATGCAAACCGAAACGACTCCTGCTTTTTCTGCAGCCAGTTCATCTGCTCTTTACCTTGTACAACCAATAAACTACGAATTACCCAATAAACATGATGCGTCATCGTCTTCATACATAGTATTAATAAATAAACATGACGCATTAAAAACATGATGCATTAAAACTCACCAGGCAAAAGAAATAGGGTAATCCACCGTTGGCGGGGCAAGATGTTAATTGACTTCAGGGAGCTTAATGGAAATGGGCTCTTGTTTTTGCTGAATCCTTGTACTTTGTGCTTCCGCGGGCGTTGGAGCTGTGATTTGTTCGTGTTTAGAAATAGTTACGTTTTTGAGTCAAATTGGCACAAATCAATAGTACCTCGACCATTACATCCTCCTTTCCTTTAATCATATAGCGCCAAACATCACGTGACGATCACTGTTATCTTACGCCAATGTACACGCAAGGAAACCAGCTCGATGGAACTGCTGATTTTGTTTACACTAGCTATGAAATAGCACCAAATATGCAGAATGTTTTTAATTAAACATACGTCTTCGTCGTACAAGTCTTAATGAATACAAATCTTTTGCAATTCATTCCAACAAATTGCTTCGTGATTCGAGTAACTATACAGGTAATCCCATCGTACTAATGGAAATTCAATGCGTGTGCGAAAATTATTTACAGGAGAAAAGAAAAACATATCGCTCACAGTACACTTTACTGTTTCTCTTAAAATGTACAATGGTTAAGTAAGGCATATCCTTGGTTATTTTATGGCTAGGATGGACAAGGCCTTCGGGGTAATTATCATTGGAATTCCACTGTGTAGGAGAGGTAAAAAACGCTGAACTGTAGACAATGGACTTCTGATTGATTGCTCATTATTGATCCTCTCAGTTCATGAGACATGCAATGCGACGGTTGATAAGCGTACACATGTTTCTCACTGACCCTCGTCCCGTAATATTTACGGTGCCGTTTCACGGAAGCTAAAGGCCTTAAAGAGTACAGGATCTCATCCAGTCGTACTTTACTGACACTGTGCCAACTACTCCCCTAGCCTTAATTTTCTCCTAACTGGAGATGGCAAGTTCAAAAGATAAGAATCAAAACGTTGAAATAAACCTTTAGACACCAACAGTCAGCCAGACATGGTTTCACATGTAAGAAGAAGAAAAGAACACGTAATTCGAATACAGCTTTCTTTTCTTTAAGTGTTCAGAGGCTGGACCTAGGAAATAAGATGTTTCTGGGATATTCTTTTTTATAAATATCTTCTTCATCCTGGTGGTGCTGAAATTTCCTTACCTTATCATACGTGATGTCTTTGCAATGCCCATCAAACGATCCCACGAAGTAAGCCACAATGCATACTTGCAACTCTTTTTTTGTTGTTAGCAAAGCGATCTATAACGTTGTGCACTTTGTTTCCTATGCAAATGCACATAGCACTTATAAAGCCGAAATCCTTTTAAATCCAAGGCGGAGTATGCAAACACAGTTGCTACAGAAAACACCACCTTTCTAGTATTAATTGTTCAACCATCAGCCGTCTGAATCAAAAATTTATAATCGCTGTAAAAAGATTCCATTCCTCCGCAAAGAAATCATTTGAGAAATATTTGTCGTTGAGAGACTATTCCGTGTAAACTAACCATCGCTAAATGCCTCTTCGGCAACATGACAACAGGTCATTAACAGTTATTAGGAGGTTTGTCTGACCGGTCAAAGCAGCAATGCGAGACATCGGTCCTTCAGCCAAAATATTATATATGAGCCCCCAAAACAATAACTCCAGCCCAAGATAGGGCCTGTACGTAGGTCGATAGCATGGTTACAGTTTCTTTCGACGGAGGCTTCAGGGATAAAAACTGTCAGAATCTGTCCGCGCTCACACAGGCTGCTCCTCATCAGATTGCTGCACAGTGAGTCGGGGAAATGGCGAGCAGGGATTGTTGTCTTAGAAGCCGGTTTTGCTTCCTGTCTGTCTGGTGTACAGCATAAGTTATCTCGCCAGCTCTGAAGCTTTAATAACGAAACAACGATTGTTTCACGCTAGGACCACCTGTCATATCCAGGGCATGAAGTGCGTTTGTATATCGGTAGGGCCGATACAGTATATAACGCCTTGTACTGGTTGTTTTGTATTGTTATATTAAACCCGGTACGTGTCGTATAGGTGATAAATGGAAATCATTAGACCCCACTGGTCTAGAATTACTAAAATTCTATGAGCCTTACAAACAGACAGTGGATGGATCTGTTTGGACTACTCTCTGTTAATTCTTATGGGATCAAGTTCGACATTCGTATACCACACGTGTACTGTTAAAGAGGGTGACAAGTCCATGAGGCCCGACTTCAAAACAATGTAAAATACTAGTTTCAAAAGGAAGATATACGAGTTTCAAAAGGACACGATATATAAATAATAATTAATGCTGGTAAAAAGTTCATGTAAGAGAGAAGCTGTCAACAGCTTCAAATGACACAGGCAGACACTCGATATTGATAATCATTATACCCAGTGCTCTGTCAAATAACTGCGTGCACAAGGCAACCAAGAGTTGTTCATCTAAACTCTGATGTTAGACATCTTTATTAATATTATCTTTTTAATTAAAGAAATTCCACGTACAGAAAATAACAGCTTCTTCCAGCTGCATCGGGACCGGTAGATCCAGGATCAATCCTTGGTCGAGTCACACCTAAGACTTTAAAAGAGGAAGTTGTAACTTCCTCGCTTGGCGTTCAGCATGAAGGGGATAGTGCAACGACTGGTTGACCCGTATCAGTATAATGGCTCGGGCGGGGCGGCTTACTTGCCTTCGGTAAGTCGTCTCAGTGATGCAGCACTAAATAAAAGAGCGGTGGAAATCCGTCCTGCAACAAGGAGGCACATTACACGTGCATGCACCCTAATGATTCCTTCGTCGTCATATGACTGAAAAATTGTTGAGTACGACGTTAAACCCCAAGCACTCACTCACTCTTCCAGCTGCAGGATTTGTAGCTCCACTCACCGAAGTGATATGTTTATACATAATATGGTTACAAAGAACGTTGTATCACGACAATTGAGTTGGCCGTGGCCGAGTGGTAACCAATTCTTGCACATCAATTCGTAGTACACACTAAATGCGGATTTGATCCTGGTCTTGTACCAGGACTGGTTTTCCACTTACATTGTTCGTGGTTTCCTGGTGATTATAAAACAATGGAAGGCGGTAATGGGTACATTTCCTCAGTAGAACGTTCGATGAATACCACTCTGTTTCACCAACATATCGCCCGGCACTGTTCGTTAGACGAGGAAAAAGATGTACGTCTTTAATTATAATGTAGGTTGCCTATGGTATGTGGTTAGCCCCAGGCGTTCTAAGCACTAGCGATCATTATAAATATGTGTACTAAACACCATCGGTTAAACTATTTTTTTATAAATCGATAAAGACAACTCAGGCGCTCAAATGCATATTTGTTGCTTAAATGCAGTTTTCCTCTTTATGTACTATCACACTGTCGGATATTTCCCCTTTGCAAAGCCACTGGGAGATTCATGCTATGTTTTCGATACATTGTAACGCACCAAATACTTCTACTTTTGTTCAGGCTAGTCGACTGAGTGGTTGGAATAGCAATTCACACTTTTAATTTACGACGCGTGTGAAATCCTTGAACTCAGCGAGGGCTATTGAGTTTAATATAAAATACACTCCAACATCAAGTATTCCTGTGTTTTCTTATCGATCAAATATCGGCGCCCCTCCAAATGGGCACTTGAGTTGGGCCTGATATCCGCTATTTACAAAAGCAAGTATTAAAGAGTGGTTTCCAAATTTCAATGCCAGTGCCAATAAATGGAAATTGAAAATGTTTTCGATCTGTTCACGAATGTTCGGTCAACCTACCTTCAAGACGGAATACCTTTAAGTGCCTGAATTCATAACATTTACAGGATACCAATTAGGAAGGTTTCCTTTGCAAATATTTAGAAATAGAAAAACAGATGTAACATTTTGAACACCTCACCTCATCCCGGGTTGAACCCCGATCCTGTACATGGAAATTGTACATTACACCCTCTCACTATTTGTGGGCCATGACGACATGATGTGAAATACCATTTACAGTGTCTTCCACCTTTTGTGGTAAACTTTGTCTTTAACTTGCCAAAATCAGGTTGTGTCCGTAGCCTATACCATTCGCCACTATCGTGTATGTAAGAAATTCTTGAATATAGCATAAAAGAGCACTCAAATAAATTCATAAATAACTAGAATCCGGATATACAAGAGACCAATTTCTCTCCCCAGACATTTAAAAAAAAATATAGATGAAGAGAGTAAATCAAAAAAAAACTGACTAAAAAAAAATAATTTATACACAGTGAACTTTGAGTGCAACATTTCAGTAATGAAACATCTCTTCAGCTTGTCCATTTACATGTAGCAGTATGTATGAAAAACGTTATAACGCCATATACCTGATTGAGGGTAACTATAAACATAACAATTAGGCTGTCATTATTCTTACAGATGTTTACATAATGTTAAAGGTATATACAAAGTTTTAGGGAAATTGGTGCAATACTTTTAACAGGAGATGCATGAACAAAATTTATGTACATGAAAATCCATTATTGCAGTAAGTACCTGGACAGAAGTAATTATGAAAACAATTAACCAATTTTTATTAAGCTTAAGCATACGCAAGTTTAGATGATAAAGAAAAAAACTGGAGGAAATAAGTGCCGTTAACATTTAGCATGCTTAAGTTAAGTGATAAGTAAGACACATAGCATGTTTCATCACAATCGGCACTGAAGTTTTAGAAGAGATGCATGAAAAAACGTGTCGAAAGACAGACGGACGGACAGACAAGCTGATTCTAGTATATCCCCCAACATTGTTGAGGTGGAGTATAAATATGGTAGCATCTTCCAGAATTACTTCTTATTACCATTTACTGTAACTTTGTTTAATAGTATCCAGTGGTCAAAGCAGACATTTGTATTCAAAGAAGTACATATCTAACGTAGGACAGGACGGATTCATGACAGGAGAACCAGTAAAGAGTTTTCAGTAAACCCTCCACGTGATTAAACAGTGCGCCAGTCCCTATCTCAGGGACATAGATTACGATATTTCATATTTGTGACATAGATTACGATATTTCATATTTGTGAAATAGATTATGACATTTCATATTTGTGATATTCAGTCCTGTGAAATTTGTTTTATGTAGATCAGTTCAGGTTAAAGTTCAAGGTCATCAATGTCACGTGCTTAACCAAATTTTATCAATTTTTTTATTGAGATAACTCCCCCAAAATTACCTGACAAGCATCAAGATCATTTTCCAGCAATGGCAGATGATAAACTATTTCGGGGCCACGATGTCGCTTGTATCATGTGAACTTATTAAAATATGGCAGAGAGAGGCTCCACTGATCATCCAAGTGGCAGTAATTCTTTAAGAACACCCAAGATCAGGCAAGCGTTTGGAGCCGCTGGTTGTTTTGAGGAAGCAGATGGTTGCATTCATATCTGACCCCATCTCTTGACATCCTCATGTGCTAGAGGAGTGTACAAATATATTTGTGGGATTACGGGTATTAGATCTCTGGCGCAGCATGCTCGAGTATTGCTTTGTCTCAAAATATACTACCCTGATATAAATGTGTGGACCTACTTATATTAGCCTCGCCTAACCTTTACTTTAAAATTGCTGGTTCGTGTTCTGAAAGGTCTATTGCCAAAAAATCGAGGCACACATTGGATGTCTTTAACAGTCCTCTAAAAAATTATTCGCCTTTGACATATCATTCTTCAAGAAGTACACAGGCATTTTGGACCACGCGCAATAGATCAGATTCTTATAACTTTCCGTAACACAACGCATACAGGAATCTGATGATAAGAAGACAGAAGAGGTGTGATGGGAAAATGGTGTTATGTGTTTTCACGATAGCTCAAATTCCAGTCGTACAAAAATCACCTAAGTGTCTGAAACATATTACATTTTTGGTGTGTTTTTTAACATATCGTGCGCTTTTCTTTGTTTTCACCTTTATCGGTCGAAGAAACCAAATTGACCGGAGTAAACCACTTCCTCTTGGCAAACTTCTGACAAACTTGACTAGGCGAGAAGTACAGCTTCTCTACTGGTGGAGGCACACTGATTTCCATCCAGTTTCACGTTATCTAAACGTCGAATTCAACGTTTGTATTCTACTCGTAGACCATCAACAGTTGTTCCAAACCAATAATCAAAAAAGACTCATTTCAAAAGTAACCTAAGCAAGACTTCTTCAAGGAATATGTAAGAAATAATATATAGAGGAGTAAATAAAGCCAGTAACATGCAAAGGAGAAATTTTCTAAAGCCTTCAGAGATACAGGAGATATTCTTAGCCTGAAATCAAGTTAAAAATCGTAGTCTGTGAATAATGGCCAGGTTGAATATAAGCGTAGGTATCTCGGTCACGCCTTGATTGCTGCTGTTTTTTTATACAACGTTAGCCCTGGGTTAATCCGAATAACACAGAATTCTGAAACATGTTATAATACATGTGTATACAGTTTCATCAAATTTGGCGGAGTGGTTTGGGAGGGGATACATGGACAAACTCTGAATACATGAAAAAGCACTATTACTCACAAAGTCCTTTTTGGGGGTAATTATCAAAATAATTACCCGATTGCCTTTAGTTCGGGTGATACATGGCCAAAATCGTGTCTACAGACAGACATACAGATGGATAGACACGTTAATTCCAGTATGCTTTCCTCCCCCAACTACGCTGAGGGAGTGATAAAACCGCAGCTTCGATGGCAATGTGATAGTTAGCAAATGCTCGTATCTAACCAGTGAAATACAATTCTTTGTCAATTTAACTCAGGTAAGCTTTTGTTCTAACTCTGTGCCATATCCAGGACAACTTGATTTTTCGGAAAATGTTTGGAAGTAATCCTGGTACTTGTACTCGCGTGGATATAGTTATGGGTTAACAAACTGTTGAGCGTTCAAACGAGCTGTCATACGAGTCACTCTGCATTATATATTTTTTTATTTGATTGTTATTTTAACCAGCACTCATAAATGTTTCTCTTATATGAAGGCAGCAGGCATAATGGTGGAAATGTCTCGTGTATTGTTTATTGAACGTCAATAGTCATACTCTCCTGCCGTACGTGCAAACTGCGGATGGTCGTGGATTTTCCCCGGGCTCTGCCCGGTTTCCTCTCACCATAATGCTGGCCGCCGTCGTATAGATGAAATATCCTTGAGTACGGCGTAAAACACCCATCAAATAAATAAATAAATAAATGGTCATAACACTTATTATTGAATTTCAAAAGTTTCGGTGGCCTAATTGAAAGTCGGGATACCAGAGATCAAACCTTTGTTGGATCATATCAATGACCTGAAAGTGGCACTTAATGCCGCCAGGACAGGACTGGCTGGCCCGCTGTCAGTATAATGTGACTTGCCGGGGTGTCATGTCTGGTGTCTTCGGCATCATACAGTACTTCAGTGGTGGCAGCGATTCGGCGGCATGGACTCACCCTGCCGCAAGAAGTCACATTATATGAACACACACCTAATGACACAATGCCATCAGGTGATGGGTAAATTGTTAAAAACGATGTAAAACCCAAAGTATACATATATGTAATATATATGTAGAATTTACAGTAAAGTAGAATGGAGACTATTACGAACCCCGTCTTTAAATATTGTATTATATATATTGTTTAATTTCTTCCCGAGTCGTTGTCTGACCTCCATTTTCCCATTTGTTCACTTGGGTTCGGTCCAACGTTTTCGAGGCTTTGCTGTTTATTAGTTTAGTGTTATTGTAAATAGAGTGTACATTTTGGAAATATGGATCGGTTTAAATATGCCTACGCTCAAGCCATCCAGAATTTTCTTTTACGTTAGTCTATGAATATGATCGATAGAACAGTTATTACCTCAAGTCCATCTGAGTGCAGTTATATTTACTGTTATTTTGCTGGGTTTGGAGTTGTCGGCTTTCACACCCTTCGACATTCGTCATATGTACTTCATTTTCTGAGCTTGTGTTTCGCCACTTGCTAATTTTTAGAGACGTAATTTTGGAGGTTGTATCGCTCATTGTCTCTTTGTGCAATTAGGTACATTTTATCCCAGTTTCCCTGAAAGTGATAGCTCGACATCAACGATGTTACTGTTAACCCGCCAGTTGGGGAATAAGCCACTCATTGGACTGTCATCCGTAATTATAGTAATTGTAAATAGTAATTATTTGTATTGTTTTGTATATTATTATTAGTTGTATTATTTATATATTTGTATTGAACTTATTGAAGCGTCTCCGTGTTTCTTTGCTTGACATTGTGTAAGGCCTATCGGTTATCTGAGAGCTAGCTATTTCTCGTCTTTACTTTCCCTTACAAGACGTGTCCTTGGCAGTTTAGGGTCAACATGTATCCTGAAAAAGGCGCGCTGCCTATCAGTTGTTGACTTGACTATCTTTTTTTTTTTTTACAGAGAAATGGTCGCCAGCGCTGTTTGTAAGCCCTGATGATCTCACACACAAACCGGAAGCAGCCAGACGAGAAAACCATTTTATGTCTTCTGTGATTAGAGATCATGGCGATAGCAAAAAAGCGGAAATAATGCGATACATCAAAAAGAATTAGTTTATCATTAATCACTGTCATAGCACGACAGCTAGTCACGCCAGCAAACGGAAATGCAGGCTGAACCGTTACAATGACTAAAAGGTCGATGTTTTCTCTGGACCTCTTTCGCCATAGCACAAACTGCTATCTTCAATACAGAATGTTGCCTGTGTCTAGTGTAGGGCCCGCCACGACATGGCTGAGACACTGCTGATGTGGCGTTAAGCCATAATTATTCATCCATTCTAGTGTAGGAACTAGTACACTCTTCTTACATTTAAAACATTAATCTTTATCTTACTTATACAATTGGTCATAGTAGGACATCATCTGCGAAAGCCATCGAATAGGCGTTAATATTATTATTAAACTTGCTGTAAAATAGCAACGTTTTACGACTGAAACTATGCGTCGAAACAGACATTCGTATACCAGCAGTCAACAAAAAGGGATGCTCCAGGTCAACAAGAAGGAAAAAAGTATTTAAGGCACGAAAGGAGAACGGAATCGTGTAAAGAGAAACAGTCCACAGTTTTCAGTGATGTTGGAAAAACGCAAGGTATGTTTTAGGCGAATGAGCGAAATTCAACACGATGGATATGCCTTTCCCAACCCCGGGTTAAGCGGAATTAGACGCAACCATGAAGCAGAATGACAGATATTGTTAAGGTTTCCTCCATATTTAAGTACTACAGAATAATACTTGTTGTAAAACTTAAGAAGCTTGGAGTGAGGGCGTTTAATGGAATAACCTTAATAAACTGGTTTTAAAGGTAATAATTTGTGGCGTTGATTGAACCGCCACATAACGATCTAAGTTCTACAAGGCAAGATATCTACCCGCCATATGGAGGACTCTTCGGAATATTGCTGGACAAGTAAGGATAATTTACAATGTCAAAATTAAAACTATCCCTCTTGTCGTACAGTATGTGAGAGAAGAAACACTTTTGATCTAGATAAAAGCCCAGATAAGATGGACCATCTGGAGAGTCTGTGGTTTCCTATATCTCAAGCGGAGGTGGACGTATATCTTTCAAGCTTGTGTTATACATGGATTGATTGAAGCTTGCAGATCAGTAGTATATCGTTTTGTGAATGAGAGCGATGGGACCTAGTGATGACTACCCCGTAATAGCTTCTGTATATGGTTGTATTCATAGGAGAACAGCCAACAAAAAAGGGGAGGGAGGGGGCAATTTGTACCTATTCAAATTTCTCCTAATATCACGTAGATGTTATTAGCAAATTCAAGCAACTCGATGAACAACAAATCATCCCGTGAATGGTAACTCTTGTATGTAGTGAAATTGAAGAGGGCTTTGTTGCCTTTGACGTTAATGTAGCGGTGAACTGTTTTGTTGAAAAACCCTAGCATCGCCTCATTACGTACATGTAGTGTTGCGTTATAAGGCGTTCATCATATAATTTGGTATCGGAACCGTTAACAGGTTTGAGTACACCCAGTGGTAGAAAACGAAGTTGGGAATCGATTTTCATGGGCTCATTTGTCGTAAAATTTCCGTGACATGCAGTTATTTATTTATCAAACAAGAAGTGTAGTTATTTTAGACGTACATCTAGTAATATGCACTTGAAAAGTTATATCCATGGCTCTGTGTTTATTCACGTGGCTGAGATAGCTTGCGTTTTTTTAGTTTAATATAGTGGGAAACAGGGCATTGTCTGATGGAAAGCCTAGACTTAACGTAAGTTGATTTCGTGCAGTGAAGCCACTGGCTTTTACCGTCCTAGCCATTTGATTGAAAACCATCGAAGTAAGTTATATTTTCATCATCGGAATTTTATTAATATTATCAGTATTATCGTGGAAGTCATGATGATTAATCTGCGGTACGAATCTCCCAAAAGTCTGTGTTTAAACTCAAAAACTTAAAAATACAATCTAAGTATACATTCTTCATACACTAGTCATATAAACGTCACAACTACTAGAGGATTTAGGAAGATTCATATAGATCATAAACACAAAATCAGATGTGCGAAGAAATAAGAGTTTTAAATCGTTTTGATACTTTTAGAAAAGTAAAAACTATACTAAACTCAATATAACAAATATTGCGACAATAAGCCATTGACAGGTCAACCCGCTATCCACGCACATGATCTGTTGTATGGGATAGGAACAGATTCATCTTCTTTGTAATAATGGCACCAAGCAAAAACCGGGTCTTAGATAACAGTTTTAAATGTCGTGTTTGAAACAGAAAGGGCTTTTTATATCGGAAATATTTAACTGCTTATCACTGAAAACCAGTTTTTTTTTTCATTCTCTGCGATCGCGAATGATTTATGTGCTGTGTTCATTGGAATCACATATTTTAATGAATAATTCACGCTTTAATCTGCTTTAATATGCCGCTTGCAACATCTTGAATATATATCATTTAGAGGAAATGTTTAGCCTTCAGTAAAATTACTTTCGGTGTATCTCCTGGGACCAACATTTGACAACCGTGGCGCCAGGAAACCCATTTGTTCAACACAATTAACATTAATAATCCATTAATCCGAAAAACCCCTCTCGTCGGACGAGATCATTGCTAACATAGTCACTGTTGTTTGTCTCAAAGTATAACGTTCTCGAATTGCAATCATGTTTGGGAGCAGACATGTAATACCATACGAAGAAATCTTCAATACAACAAGCAAATTTGTGATACCCTAAACATAATATGCCTGTCATAACGTCCATCAAGTCTGTTGATTAAATGCTGTGATGTGTTCATACACTCAATCCGTGCCAACAAAACAGGCCATTAATCCGAGAATCCGAGAAAATTCGAGAAACGTGTGGAGTTTCGAAATGAAAAAGTGACACGTGGGGGCTGCTGTCTAATTTTACAGCCAATTTATCGACTAAGGAAAATCATCCATGTCATCACGCGAGACTGCAAGGTAGAAAACCATCTAAATATGGTTAAAATATTTTCTGATAAAGAGCGTAAATCAAAAGAAAAAAAAAACAGCTTGGAATTAATTGAATAAACCCTACAGGAGACATGTTTATAGATGTCCACTTCATCATTGTTTTTGTGTCATATTTTGTAAAATGAATGCAGAGTGCTAATGAGAGACGAAGTCTTGTGCCTTTCCAACATCCTTGAAAACTATTAAGTGCTTCTCTTTGCATGATTTCGTCTTATTTTTTTACTTTACTTCCGTTCTTTCTTGTTTTATATTTGGTAGTTTTAGTTTTCAAACGTCATTTTGAGAACTGACCTTACGATTACTGACAGGGAACGTCTAATCTTGATTGACGGCTTGTATGCTTGTAATCAACCACTGTTTTGACTTATAGGTTCAACAAACTTTACAATACAAATGCAGCTACACGAGCGTTGTCAAACCCTTATTGTCAGCAAAGTCCCACGAACAGTATGAGCGGGAGACCACAAATACTCCGTGGAAGGGTTGAATTGAATGGGCACTTAGTGTGCATTGCGGTTAGGAGTCAACACGTGGGTGTGTACATTGTGGTTAAGAGTCCACACGTGGGTGTGTGCATTGTGGTTAGCAGTCCACACCTAGCTGTGTGCATTGCGGTTAGGAGTCCACAACTGGGTGTGTGCATTGCGGTTACAAGTCCACACCTGGGTGGGTGCATTGTGCTTAGGAGCCCACACCTGCGTGTAGCGACTATTCCATCAGCATAAAATCAGAAAAGTTATTCCCTGGACTTGGATGATGTCAACTTTGATGTCACAGAGAAAGACGATCAAAAGAGGTGTATATTGTGTAAAATTGGTTATTTCATATGTCATATGATAAGAGATATTTGAATGTTAAAGTTTGAAAAAGTAATGAATGGTCCCTTTGAATCGTCTACCGCGAACCGCCAACTAACTTTTCTGATCTTCAAGCACAGGCTTCCAATTGTATCATTGCTTCTTTGACGCGACAACGAATATGGTTACAAGTTCCTAATTCGATGACCGCTGAATGAGGCCATATTCAAGGCTTCCAACTGTATCATTGCTTCTTTGACACGACAACGAATATGTTTACAAGTTCCTAATTCGATGACCGCTGAATGAGGCCATATTCAAGGCTTCCAACTGTATCATTGCTTCTTTGACACGACAACGAATATGTTTATAAGTTCCTAATTCGATGACCGCTGAATGAGGCCATATTCAAGGCTTCCAATTGTATCATTGCTTCTTTGACACGACAACGAATATGGTTACAAGTGCCTAATTCGATGACCGCTGAATGAGGCCATATTCAAGGCTTCCAATTGTATCATTGCTTCTTTGACACGACAACGAATATGGTTACAAGTTCCTTATTCGATGACCGCTGAATGAGGCCATATTCACATTGAGTATCATATTTACGACTCAGCCACATTGTCATCCACAATCAAACTGTCGGTTGTCTAGGGTAATACAGATGAAGCTTTCTTAATTGTTCACAATAAAAATAGTAAAATGTAGCCATCAATGTTTGGAGTGATTCATCGACAATACAGATGTAATACCATTAATGACAATCTGAGCAGACAAGGGATAAATCAGAACTGCACTGTACTGAATCATTGATTCAACCTCCAGTCGCTTTCATCCAAGCAGACGTCTGTCGGTCTTGGCGTTTAGCAGATGTGCAGTGGATACCAGAGCAATAGCTGAAGAGACAATGCTGTTTGTTAGGCTTTGATGAACTTACACACAAACCGGAAAGGAACCAGACGGTTGACAGTTTCTGTTTAATAGGAACCTACCATGTCCGTTGAGAATACCATTTTGTGTCTACTGTCATTACAAAAATCTTGTCCATAGGACGGAATCTGAACCTTACGAAATTAATGGGATACGTCACAACGAATTAGTTTATCATTAATAACAGCCATTGTACGAAAGTAAGTCACACCAGCAAACGGAAATGCAGACTGAACCTTTACAATGCCTCTGTAAGTGACGATTAGATACGTGTGTTTTCCTGGTCTTGGACAGAGAATTGTCAGATCGATGTCTATCCTATCGCGGTTTCAGGAGGCTCAGATCACAATATGATGTGAAAATCTGTTGTCGCCGGGCATGCCAGTCTCACCCATCCATAAAACTCACAACCAACTGTATTTACTTGGTAACATGCAAGAAGTGTGGTCAGTAGTATGTTGGTAAGACCATCCAGAAACTACATCTACGGGTGAACGGGCACCATAAGTCCGTGCGCAAGAAACAATTGCTAATAGGCAAGCATTTCTCTGCCTCCGATCATGACTGGGGCAATTTCAGCATTCAAATAATGGAATCGGTTTATCCATCAGCAAATGAGACTGATTTGGAATTTGAACGTAAAATGCGTGAGCGTGAGCTTTCTGGATGCTAGAGACTGGTTCAGTCTTCCCGTATGGGTTGAATGATAACGTTATAGGAATCGGCAATGTAACATCCAGCCAACCACATGACTCCATCATAACAAATTTGTTGATATACCATAAACGTAGACCTCGCAGTCATGGTAGGAGGAAGAAACACGTTGCAGTTAGGTATTTAGTAGGATTGTCGTATGACACCAATAGCATGCATGCTCTACGCACTGCCAGTGGATTTGCTAAAGCAGGTAGTTCAGGACGTACCCAATAACATACACAATTTTAATGTTCCACCTTACTTTGTACATCTGTGTCAAGACATATCGTAATTCCGATTGTATCGCCCTGTAACTACAATTGAAACGATCGACTCTTTCTGAAGATAAAGTGTTTACACAGAGGCCTTGGTTTAATTAACCTACCACGTATCTTTAATGAACCTGATGTTTGTAGTGCTGTCCCTAATTATTTTAATATCCAAGAGCACCCTTGCATATCCAATGAGTATACAAAGACTAACTCTTTCAAAACTTTCAATTATTCCCAGGCCATGAAGGAGTTCGATTTGGCGACGTATACTTCTGGCGGCTATAACTGTGATTGTGAATCCTTAGTTTTTACCTACGACAAATGTAAACATGTCCTGACTGGTGACCTTAATATCATCTCGGCGGTTGAGGACTATGTTAAAAATGGTCAAAACGGAAGAGAAGGTTAGTTTAGCTGTACACCGCATAGGCATTGATGCTTTACCTAAAGTTAAACGGGTTCTGAAAGATCACACTGTGCAAAAAACATTCACTGACCTTCATAGTAAATTTGTCATCACTGTAGCAGGCAAGGCTCCTAATAATGTCATCTTTATTTGCAAGAATTATTATTATCAAATTCTTTTTCAAGAGCTATGTACATCTACAACAACATCCACGTATTCTACTACTACATGTACTCTGGAGGAACTATTTAATAAACACAAAACCTTTCTTAAAGAAAGGCGCCTAAATATACCTACTCGTCATACAGAAATACCACAACTTTACGGGATTCCTAAAATGTATGAATCCCCATACAAGGCTCGATTTATTGCGGGTTCAAGAAGTTGTACCAAACTCTTCAACCCTGTTTACGAGAGTGTTACAAGAATTAAAGTCATTTTGGAATAAGTATTGTTGTGCCAGAACAAAAATTTCAGATGTCAACTGCATGTGGATTCTTAACAACTCCAAACGTCTTACAGAAGAACTTGATGCTAATTTGCATAGACCGTTTAAAAACGTATTCACATGGAATTTCTCTACTCTCTATACTACAATTTCTCACAAAGATCTTATTGAAAGAATATCTTCGTTAATTGTCTCGGTACTTACTAAAACAGTTACATTAACGTCAGAAGCACTAAGGCTTTCTTTAGTTCTACTATTTATAAGGATTACCACTCATGGGATGTTACATTATCTATCGAATTACTTGAATTTCTCATTAATAACATCTATTTGAAATTCGGGGATACCATTTACCGACAGTACATAGATATTCCAATGGGTACCAATTGTGCACCTCTTTTGGCAGACCTATACCTGTTTTCATACCACTATTTGTAGAAATTACTTAAAAGTAATATCTTTAAAGCTCGATTCTTTTCATTTACCAAGCGGTATATTGATGATCTACTAGCGTTAAATAATCCCATATTGCTGAAGCGTTGAAGGAAATCTATCCGCCTTCATTGGATTTAAAGGAGTCAACAGATAATCCTGGTGGTACATCTTATTTGGATCTATATCTGTACAGAGACGAACAAGGTCTCCTTTCACGCGACCTTTACGACAAAAGGGATAATTTCAATTTGGTATTGTAAATTATCCTTATTTGGATAGCAATGTACCAAAGGGTCCTGCATATGGCGTATACATATCTCGCCATGTAGAATTTGTCAGATCTTGCGTAAATTGTGATGACTTTAATCTGCGTCACAGGTTGTTAGTTCAAAAACTAGTTTGTCAAGGATACTCCATCAAAGGCCTTTATTGTCAGTTCACGCTAACACTCCCGTTGGCAGGTATGGACAGAGCGTTCAGAATCTCTGGCGATCTGCATTGTGATCAACCACATAGACGGCACTGTTATCCTTATCTACATATCTATCGTGTACATGGTATTTAACAACATAGATGGCGATGATTGCCGAGTATAACGTTTATCTTGAAGACAGCTTTTATACAGACATGTGTAACATCTTAGATGGCGCCTTTTGTAGTATGAGATCTTTACATATTAACGGGAAAGACGTAATCGTCCGTTACTTTTGAATTACAATCTCTTCCATTAAGGTTTGTAACGCTTGTCATTTTCGAACTGCATCTAACACCGCTTAACCTGTGGCTAGGGGCCTTAAAGGTAGCCATGCGCATTACATCTTCATGATGCCTTTATAAACAGTTGCAATCAAAGCGCGACTAATATACGTTGTTTAATTGTTGTTTGACCTGAAACTCATTCATGGACTACGAATTTGAACTTTGATATGGAATTCATGCCTGGAATATCCACTGTCTACCCGGCATCATTGAAAACTGATAACCGATTCTCTCTTGTGTGTTACCGCCTTTATTTCCTATTTGTATAATTTCTTACATGCCTTTGTCTTTGGGAGCTAGTGTTAAACGTTGTTTTGGAAAAGGATCTTGCCATTATCGACCTGGAACGCCCTTTACTGACTACGAATGGTATAGGAATGTCGGACATATCGCTTATATTTACCATTAAACAGCAGTGTCTTAGAACGGAAATCTAAATTGTTTTGAACTTTCCTCCGTCACTTTATCCCATGTGCCCAGGAGCGAAAGGCCAGACAGTGAAATGGAGGTTTTATGAGTACACGTCTTTTTTACACGTCCATCGGCACCAAAAATGATCAGCCAATATTAATATGGTAACACCATGTGCTAAAGACGTCTTTTGTAATTCATCGGCTCGTAACGTGACCATATTCAAATGCCACTTCACATACATTGGGAGAAAACAGGCACGCCTGTCTGAACAAGTTAAACCGGTGCTGTGAAACGAAAGTTCTCAAAAATAAATCCTCAGTTCGCTTATCGAAGACTCAGTTTATCCAAATCCAATAACTCGTCACCAAATGTCTAAGGCCGGGAATGAGCGGTGGTCTGTCCAAATATAGCCTAAACTTAGGATCACCTTACAAACAATGTCGCGTTATATGGCGTTCATCATAGTCTGGTACGGGAATAGTTGAAGGCTTTGAGTACATGGTAGAAAGAAATGATGGGAATCAATTTGGATTTTTGGACTTTCGAGTTTCAAATTAACAGTTTCCGTGATGTGTAGTTATTTAGTTTTCAAACAAGTAGCGTAATTATTTTCTTATGTACATGTAATAAGTTAACATGAATTGGAACAGCTATATCTATAATTCTATGTTTATTGAAATGGTTGAGACAATTGGTGTATTTGTGGTCAGCTCTAGTAGAAAACAGGCATTACCTGACGGAAGCCTTATATTTACGGTAAGTTGCTCTCGGGTTTTGGAGCTATTAGCTTTTATTGTCCTAATTATTTCATTCAAAATCATCGAACCATCACCATTATCGTAAAAGTCTTAGTAATGTATGGCTATCTTCCAAAAGTCTTTGTTTAAAACTTCTATACAACACAATGTACCATCTAAAATAATACATTGTTCTTACATCATTCACATCTGCTACATGATTTAGGGTAAAATTATGTAAATACTGGTAAACATGAAAAAAGATATTTAAAAAAAATAAAAAGCATACTAAACAGAGTGTGCCAGTTTCTCTTCCTGAGTCCAATATTTGGTAACTCTGGCGCCAGGGCACTCTTTTTTCAACAGAGTGGCACGTTGTAGGAATTACGATCCATGTCATCACACAAGACTTCTACATAAAAACTGTTTCCAAATAGTTAATATGTTTTAGATATTGAGCGTTGAACAACAACAACAATAGCTTGTGGACAATTAACTGTGTACACCCTATATAAAACATGTTGAAAGATGTCAATGTAAATACAGTGATCGACTCGTTTTATGATTTTGTTTTTAAATCAAGACAGGCTGCTTAGGCGCTTATAAATCACTAGGAAACACAGACAGCATGATGGCAAGAAAATATTGTCTCAGTTGAATAGTTTTTGATGAACATTGACAGGTACATATATATATCAGACTTCACATTTCTGTCAAACAACTGTGTACAGAATTAGTCTATTTATCACTGATCATTTTTACAATGAAAAAAAACCATCAGTGGCAAATCCTTTGTTGGTTGTTCCTAGAATTATGAAGTTTATTATTTATGTCACATCCTTCGGGTTTATAATTAAGAGTCTCATGCAACCATCCACCCGAAGTCGTGTATGATATTTATTTGTTTGCTGCTAGACCTATATTCAGGATTTTTATCGTCTTTGCCATGGCATCGATTTTTGTGGGTAAACAAAAGTCAACTGGCTGGAGAAAACCATGACCATTGGCACGTGACTGAAGACCACTCTTAATTGTGACGTACAGAAATGCACAACACATTGACACAAGTCAAATAGTCACAGCAAGCGTTACATTACACAAAGGACAACGTTCTCGACCCCTTATTTTCACCAATTTCAGCCCTCATGGAAAGTGAAAAACCTGTCCAAAGCAGATATTGAACACAACTCTCATTATTGACACACCAGTATTTTATACCCGTTACTCCATTAGGGAGAATTTATTTATTTATTTATTTGATTGGAGTTTTACGCCGTACTCAAGAATATTTCACTTATACGACGGCGGCAAATCCAATATATCAGACGTCACTGGTCTAGAATTACCTACATTGCTTTACTGTCGCATTTAACATTAATTAAAACAATGCAAAGGGGTGAATGAACAATAGGCTATGTACACAGCTTAGGTGCGAATTAATTTTTAGAGCGAAAGGTTATCCATTATACAAAAAGGAAACCACAACATTTTACGAATGTGCTGTTAAAGAGTAACTTTTTGCACTTGGCTTCTTAACAGGGTTTTCAGCAGTATGGTGGGTGGAAACCGGGCAGAGCCCGGGGGAAACCCACGACCATCCGCACGTTGCTTTCAGACCTTCCCACGCACGGCCGGAGAGGAAGCCAGCATGAGCTGGACTTGAACTCACATCGACCGCATTGGTGAGAGACTCCTGGGTCATTACGCTGCGCCAGCGCGCTAACCAACTGAGCCACGGAGAGCACATTACATGCAATCTAGGGACTCCATCGTGATATAACTGAAAAAATTATTAAGTACGACGTTAAACCCTAGGCACTCATTCACTCACTCATTCACTCACTCACTCCAAAGTGAGCTATGTTGGCAGTGCATAATGTTCTGTTTTTGGGCTCCCGAAATAATCATTGCCCTAGCATTTGATCTCACCTGAAGCAGTCATTCTTTTACTGCTGTCTGCATAATAATTTAGAATTTTTGCCCAGTAAGTGTTGCAGCGATTCCCCTTGGCTGTTCACCTTCCTGCCACCTACTAGCTCGTCACGTTTCATATTAGGGACACGTGACGTGACAGTTACTCACATGACAAATGCCATCTGCTGGGGCGAGGAAAGGCAATACACCCCTATCTTGCATGCTTACGTGTGAACTTTTGGCCTTGTCCGTGTCGGTAAAATGACACCAAGCACTGGTCTGGCGTAGATTCGGTATGGTGTCGTAATTAATTACTTCCTAGTTTGGCCCAAATTTTCCATATAACCACGGAATTAATCAGTTTCCGTTGGGTAATATTCCGAAGACATTGACAATTTTTCTAATCACTCTGGCGGGTTAACATGACCTGATGCCGAAATCAGCGTCGAGTAAATCCGTGCAATTCCGGCCTTGGACCTTACATTCTGGATTTTGCCCTTAACTCATTCAATGACATAGATGTATTGGCTTTTACGCCGTCTAAATAAACCAATGTCCAGTAATAATGCAACAAAAACAAAAGAAAAAACGTTTTTTTTTTTGGTTTGTCTGAGGTCAGTTTATGTAAAGGCCTACATTTCCGCAGTTGAAATATATGTATACGCAAACTTGAGAAAAAAATCTTTGCACCAAGGAATATCTAAGAATATAGGTTGAACCTTAAGGAGTATGCGTTAATACGTCGCAGTATTCTTCAGTTATTTATTGTCTAAATCTCGAGCAAATAAATTAATCGGAATACCACATTTTTATGTGTCTGATAAGCGAACTAATTCGTATTTCATTTAAATAAGTATGATCAAACTCTTGGGGTGGGGGTATAAAGCATGGAGGAACCCAAAGGAAATCCATCCTGACAACAGGATGAGGATAGGCGGATTCAAGCCAGACAGTGCTGGAAAACGCCATTGTTTTGCATCCATCAGTGAATTATTACGGATGTACGTGTAATATGATCCGGCCATGAAGTCAGTTCATTTGCCCTCTCGCGCACATATATCCGGAGAGGAGCAAAACTGCCAATCTTATCGATCGTGAAACCATTTGTTCTTCATTCTGGAACAACTATCAGTTAAGAACTGTGTCTATTCCCAAAGGCTCCTACATGTAACATTGCACAGATATTTCCAGTCAAGTAACAAATCTGACTAAAAGTGCTCATTATTTATGTACGTATATAGCACAACTCCTTTTCCACAATGATTTTATTGAGAATATGTGTTGTCCCAACGACATACTCTAACGAAATATGTAACACATTATGGAGTGAATGAGTGCTTGGAGTTTAACGTCGTACTTAACAATTTTTTCAGTCGAGCCTTTATACTGATACGGGTCAACCAGTCGTTGCACTATACCCTTCATGCTGAGTTAACACTTCCTCTTTTAAAGTCTTAGATGTGACTGGACCCAGAATTGATCCTGGATCTACCAACTGAGCTATCCGGGCCGGTAACGCGTTATGGAGACGTATATGGCCTACGTAGTGCAATACAGGAGATAAAGGCGTTTAAACCGTAAAAAATCCCCTCGGCCGCACAAATGACCAAAGCGAAACATTGATGTGTGCAAAACTCATGGCAAAGTTGAGTTTCACCTTATTTATTGTACGTCAAACAGAACTGTTTTGTTCTAATAAATGTATCCACTTTTAAACTGGCGCATCAACAAAACCAACTCTCTTCTCCCGGGTTTGCAAATGTCGCATCGGTCATTGTGTGTGAATAACAAAACAAATAAAACCTGTGTGTAAAGTCACAACTCTGAGCAAACCAGAAACCATTGAGAAAGAATTCAGGCAATAATCCTGAAGTGTTTCCTTCACGGTTCAGGGTCATCTAAAGCCTGCTTGATTGACCTTAACAATGGTTCCCCAATAGCGGCCGGTAAAGGTTTGGACTACAACATCTCTTGATCGACAGGGCGAACGCCTCCGTTTGCTGAACAAAAGAGGTTCTTATCATATTCAACCGAAAAAACTTGACATACATAGAGAAACATTTTTCTATTAATTTCATTTTGTGGTATTTGTTCAATACTGGGGTATAGTGAACATCTAGCCGGCTAAGTGGTCAGTCGACATCTGAAGGTCAGTCCTGTGGCGTAATAACCCGCTGTACCCAGGGTCGATGCAATGGCATTGTCGTCTCATGCATTTGTGATTGAGTGAGTGAGTGCTTGGGCTTTAACATCGTACTTAACAATTTTTCAGCCATATGATGACGAAGAAATCCTTAGTGTGCCTGTAATGTACCTCCTTGTTGCAGGACGGATTTCCATCGCTCTTTTCATCGAGTGCTCTTTCACTTACGAAGGCAAGTAAGGCACCCCGCCCGAGCCATTATACTGATACGGGTCAACCAGTCGTTGCACTATCCCCTTCATGCTGAACCCCAAGCGAGGAAGTTACAACTTCCTCTTTTAAGACCTTAGATGTGACTCGACCCAGGATTGGCTCTGGATCTACCGCTTTTGACCGCTCATTTGTGGTTGTATTTTGCACGCTATTGACAAATGATGTTTTCGTGTATGGCCGAACAAAAGATTTGTCTTTTCTAGAAGACACTGTGCGCTTTTCCTGTATCATAAACATGTCGGCTGTAAGTTGCTGCTATTTAAGTATTTATACGAACTGTTAATAGAAGAAAACCCTAACTGAGATAAAACAGACAAAATTATTTTAGTCAATAAACATTAACAAGAAAGTGTAGACAGTTGTTGGTAATGGTCATGGAATTATTATAGTTAACCGTTCAGTTTAAAAACATGGAATTACCAGGCCTTGCTCGCTCGTATTTCTCCCTTGTTGCATTATTGCCACAAAGGGACTAGAACTAGTCTGATGTCCATTAAGGAGTGTTTAGAATTGTATCAGTCCTTAATTTACCCAGGAATAATAACGTAAATGTTTTCATGTCAGTATGTATTGTATACGCCCTTCAAATTTGATGCTATTAAATATGAAAAAACGTCTGTGTATTTTCCACCCGACATGCGCAAACCTATTGGAGCGATAATTTTAATGAGATACGTGCTTCTATCTTCGGTTAATGCTCCTATCAGCGCTAAAAAGTTGACTATTGGTTTTAACAGTACAAAAAACATATTGTCCGCTTGTGTGACAAATTTTTAAATCAGTCATCTTTTTGATATACCGTGTGAATAAATTGTAAAATAATTTTAGACATATATTTTGTACAATATATCCAGCTATGAGAACAAATAATTACATTCCATAAATCCAGCTATGAGAACAAATAATTATATTCCATAAATCCAGCTATGAGACCATATAATTATATTCCATAAATCCAGCTATGAGAACATATAATTATATTCCATAAATCCAGCTATGGGAACAAATAATTATATTCCATAAATCCAGCTATGAGAACAAATAATTATATTCCATAAATCCAGCTATGAGAACAAATAATTATATTCCATAAATCCAGCTATGGGAACAAATAATTATATGCCATAAATCCAGCTATGAGAACATATAGCAATCTTCAGCAGAATTACACATGAGTTAAAGCCTCAAGTACGACATATGTATACCATTTGTAAAGCAAACATCATCTACAAAGTTTAACTACATGCTGTGAATGGACATATTGACATAATTTCTAACATGTTTGTTTACCAAGTCGGAGTTTTTTTTTACGAAAATGGAATTGTAACCAACTTACCTTATTCAGTACTTTTCCAGACAATGACAGTTCTCGAGAGAATGTTAAATATACATTCCTGCTTGCTGATGAACCAGTATTTATAGTTTGGGATTCACTAAGGCATACTTCCGATGTCAGCAGCTTAGCCTGTCTAAGACTGCTTTCGTTTCTCGAGGCGACTGTTCACCATCAAGGAGCGTGCAGGTCCGTTGGCCAGTACTAGATAGACAGCCGTCTGAGAAATCAATAAAGGGCGGTGAATGCTCAAATAGCCTTGTTTCGATCCGGAGCAAACATGGGCAAACCGGAGTGCTTAGAATCATCCGCGTAATAGTTAACGCGGCTGAGGTAATGCACTGTATAAGCTATTACAACACGTTTGCATAATGTGTTGATTAATTATTTTTACCAATATCCCAAATTATTTGCACCTTGAAAGGCAGACTGATTGGAGGCTGAGAATGTAGATAGGATTCTAGTGTTGAAGCATACGGCTGTTGTGACAGGTACAGTTCCTAAAGAACAACTTAGGCAAGTACAGTCCTAGGCTCTTTGCATCTTTCACACTAATCTTTCATCAGCGACGACTCAGTATTCCTTTTATACAAATACAACAAAACATTGTGTAGAGACCAGCTACAACAGTCAAAAAACCGTTGGCAAATGGTCACACGTAACCTGTGAAACTTGTTTTGTTTATTTACAATACCCATGTAAAGGGTTTTATCTAATTGTTGTCATGGCAGCAGGATTTAAGCAGGGTTAGGTAAAACTGCAGTGATGTTGATTACAATATCTTGTGGCTGGTGTAGAACTTCTCAAATGCTGTGTTTCCTTCACCTTTAATACACACTAACATGAATATTCCACTGATTCCATTTGTCTTGTGTTACTTGCTTTTATACACGCAATCTAAGTGCTAGGTGTATTATGTGGCGTATTGATTTGAGTTTTTCTGTCCGGCCGTAAGCGGGAAGGTCTGCTAGCAACCTGCAGATGGTGATGGGTTTCCTCGATTGACCATGTGATTAGTTGGCACATGGTCACACGTACCAGGTGAAATCGGGCTTCTTGTCAATTGACCTCAGTCAGGACTTTATTCTTACTGTTCACGTTATATGCCCTGCTATCATTTTCTGTTGTTCAGAGGCCCTTATTAAGATGCGTTTCCATGTAACCCCCTTAGGTCACTAAATTTCTTAAGTCGCTAGACTTTTGCGTGTCCAACAGGAAGTATTTCTAACAATATATTAGCCAGATCAGCACGTTGCTTAAGCAAGGTACTCTGGCTTAAGTCGGTAGTATTTTGCAAAAAGTCAACATGAAGTGTGAAAAACAATAATGCTGAAAACACGACGTAAGTATAGTAAAGATTGTGCTTAATCAAGATACAATTCTTAAAGACTAACCGCATCAAGGCTTTAGCTCCCCCCCACTTCCCCCATCTATTTTGTGAGTGGTTTACCATGTACAGATCAGGCACTAGATACACTGTAGCGACTTTTCTCAGTAGATGACTAAAATCCCTTTCCTTTTTGATGTTGAATTACAGGGTAGGCCAGACAGCAAGTATTTCAGATAGTTAACTGAGAAGGTAAGTTGTTTGATATTTTCATGACACCTGTCTTTCACCTGCAAAGTTTTGCTGATTTCCCAGTACATGGCTCAACCCTATAGTCGGTTTGTTAACTCTGGTAACCAACCAGAATGACCTATTCCCTATTGCATTCTGTTCTCAGTAGGTACTCTGTTCAGAACACTGTTGCGTATATCGTTTAGTTTCAGTTGTGGGTTGCCCATATTGCAACATGCCGAATAGGTTGTTATCAAAATGTGCAAACACATTCGGATTTTGTATGCGGAAGAGTACTCCGACACCCGAAAAGATTTGGACAAGTGTAAGATGCCTTCGGGTAAGATTAAGGAAGTGCAATGCTTCTTCGGAAAATATTAGGGGAGTGTACTGCGCTTTCGGACAAGATATGGAGAAGCGTAAATTTTCTTTGCACAAGAATGGGAAAGTGTGCACCTTTGGACAAGATGTGAAGAAGTGTAATGCATCTTCATGCAAGATTGGGAAAGTGTGCACCTTCGGACATGACGAGGAGAAGTGTAACGTGTCTTCACATAAGAATGGAAAAGTGTGCACCTTCGGACAAGATGTGAGGAAGTGTAAAACTGAGAAGGAGTGCACATTAGAATAAGATATGATGAAGTGTACTACGCCTTGGAGCCAAAGGTGGAGAAGCATAATGCGTCTTCGGACATAACCGGCAAGGAGTGCACATTAGAATAAGATATTGAGGAATGCACTTCGCTTTGGGACAAAATATGGGGAAGTGTAACGCGCCTTTGAACAATACTGGGAAGGAGTGCACATTTAAATAAGATATGGGGAAGTGCATTACGCCTTGGGACCAAATGTGGGGAAGTGTTATGCTCATTCGAGTAAAATCATTGCACATTTCGGAAATTGTACACATTTCGACAACGTTTGTGCGCTTTTCGCAGATGTATTAAATAGATGATTCCAGTGGTTAATACACAAGGGTCTTGCACAGCTAGCAATTCTTGTGACAGCGGTTATTGTCTCAATGTTTAACGCCTCCATTTCCCGTTAAGGAAATGTGCATTAAAGCTCTAACTTAGTGGGCTATATGATCGACGTTTGTTGACGGCACGCACTTGGCTATTGCCTACGATTTGCGTATGATTCCGCAATTTAACTTTACCAGTTAATTTTTTTTTGAGAGAAAATTCTTCAATATGGCAACAATAAAGTAATGAAAATGCGTAAACTAGATTATGCGGCAGTCAAAAACCATTTTCTATACTAATGTACCCATTAATATCGCTGTAGGCTAAAATCATTTAAAAAAATAAGATAGGGTAAGGCAAATTATATAGCCTGACCATTGGCGCTTTTGTAGCGGCTGCCATTTCACTTATAGATGCTCGATTTGGTTAGCGTTTAAGTAGTGAAATCAGTATCCATTACCGTCCACCAATATAGTGTGCTTATCGTACTTCAGTTATTTAACAACGATACATACTTTATCACCAATACTGTGGTTTCCTCTGACCGCCATCTTTTAAGTGAAAATTCTTCATTAGGGCAACACTAATGTATCTAATTGTAGCATCATTGTTATCTTAAATAATGCATATGCAATACGACACGGTGATGTAATAATAATGAATGACCATCGATACCCTAGTCGGCGCCGCCATGTTAATCCTTGATGAACCGAACGTCTGGTGTTACAAGGCCATTTAAAACTCATGTCGAGAATAACATTATGTGTTAAGAGATGAAACCAGACATCCCACCAGTCACGCTATACTGACACCGAGTCAACCAGTCGTGTTTCCTTGCTCTATTGTTTTGGCGCTGAGTTCCAAGCGGGGCAGCAACAGGTATCATTTTTAAGGTCATTGGTAAGCCTCGACTTCGAGACGGGCACTCTAACCGAAAGCGGTGTAGAAGTTTTCTGATGGTGAAGTCGTAATAGCTACTGGAGATGCATAACCCACAGAAACAACGTTCCGAACCGGACAACCAACTGAAGACAAACCACTTTCTTTTCTTCTGACACTGAAATATTACTATATTGCGCCGTCGAATGGATGACCGTTGCGATAAATTTACACTGATAACGAGGACCCGGAAGGAGTCTAAGGTGTACATGGATTGTTTTTGTAATCATTTATATGAAGTATTGGCAGTAATCCGGTTTCCAATCAATCATTAGTATTTACTTATTTATTTGTTTGATTGGGATTTTACGCCTTACTCTCTAACAGCACCTGTGCAAAAAAAATAAACAACATGTGTACCACAGACACATGAATTGCAATAAATTTGCATAGGAACATCAATGTGTATCGTGCATACATCATCGTTATATACCGGCACTTTCAATGTGTACCTGTTATGCACATTTTGTTTTATAGCAAATTACACAAACGTAAGCATTTGCTTTTTTACATTACTCACGAATATTTCACTTACGACGGCCGAGAGTTTTATTGGGGGGGACTATGCAGACCCAGGGGAGCCACCTCCAAACCATCCGCAGATTGCTGACAGACCTTCCCACATACGTATAAATGTTAAGTAATTTGGATTAATTTGGACATTGTATATATAGTGATAATATGTGCCTAAGAATAAAAGTACTTACCACACTTTCCATTTTAGTCATGTGAGTTGGAATATACAATACAACTTACAGTAACAAAACAAAGAGGAACGAACACTTTCGGCGTAAAACGTTCCATGTCCAATCTGCGCAATCTGCTGTTCATCAGCGCCTTTCCAATAACAAGGCACATTGGTGGCGTAGAAACACATGGTTGAATAAGTCCAGCTAAGAACGGATTCGGCATTACGCAAGAGCAGAGACCACATTTATTCATTTTATAGTTGCTTACAGTCATACTCAATAATGTTTCAAACTAGTGCATCGACGGCCGCCCCTTTTCACCTGGACATCGAGATTAAAGGGGGTCCATATCCGGAAACAACATTACATTCACATTTGATGTGGCCTAGTGAAGGCAATCACCTTAACCCTTAGTCAACGATCCCTCCCCCAGTGATTTCACCAACAATACACGTCGCCATGTATAATTATAATCTTAACTTATGTAGGCAATGAGCACAGATCTTTCAATAATGTCAAGATCTGCTTTTCTTTGTACAGTTCACTGGACTTATGTGCTGAAGTTGAAGCCTTCGACCATCTTAATATTTCGCTTAGTTTAAAGAAAAAACTCGAAGTAATTATGCCAAACCGTTCTAGCCCCAGTCCAATTTATTTCGGATATTTCAAATTCATTTTGACATATCTGGAAATCTTTCTCGGATATCTCAATTCCTTTAAAATATCTGTCACGAAGTTTGTCCTCGGTTTATTTCAAAAATAAGACTTAAGATAATTACAAATCAATTTTATTTATTTCGATATGAATTCAAGATAGATAAAAGCCTCTTTGTTTTGATATCTCGATTTTTTTTTGTGATATATGCCGTAAAAATATATGTTGGCTATATATATATGTTTATGGATATTTACGACTAGAAAACGGATACTTGTTAAGTATATTACCACGCATAATCCCATGAACTCACTCGCAACATCGACCACAGTTCCTCAGTACATATCGTATACTCATAAGGCCCACACATCGGATCAATCCAATGATGAATACCATCTAGTCATCTAACTTAAAAATATACCTCAGGTGGACTTCCACGGTTTGTAAACGAGACATAACTAATATAGGTATCGTGATATACCGGAAGTTCATCCGTAACATTCCCCGTGCCTGAGGAATAAACACATTTAATTTACACACGATAGATGTAGCCACCTGTGTCCGGTACTGAGGCTTGCATAACTTGAACATGTTTTCTATCAACACATTCACTTTCGACTTATCTTTTTGAGAAGGATTGTATGCAAAATCAGTGGGTGGGAGAGCCACTTCTACCGTTTACACACCAAATGCAATTTTACATGACTACTTCTAATCAATTCGCATATAGTCGAATTAGATTTTCCTTTTTCCAAAGCGCTTTGAAGCCCTCGGTTATGATAGCTGTGCTTGGTCCGAAATCCTGCCCGATGATGTTCCAACATGTCAAACTTCCGGTATAGCTCTGGGCATCCGCGTACTGTACATATGCCTAGCTATGATCGAATTAGGGCCCCCGTTGTCGCGGCGGTTAGCACGCTAACATGGCGAAAGGACCCCATGAGTTCAAGTCGGACACATGCTGCCTTCCTCTCCAGCTGTACGTGGGAAAGTCCGCCACCAACCAGCGGATGGTCTTGGATTTAATGTCCATAATTGTGACAGTTAAGGGAATGTTTATTATGTGCAGTCGTATATAAACCATCGTGCATAACAAAAGGCTTCATGCAGCCTTACACCACGGGTCGACCATAGGGCTGCATGTGTTTGTACAGTTGATCCAACGGAAGTAATCCTTCGCGTGGTCTACAAAAACAGGTAACCCGAACGATGGTTGGCTAATCTTAGGTTTAACCTAGCTGTGACCCAGCATTTTGCCAGTGGGTAGAGTTAGAGAGGCCACCTGGAAGAGTTAGACAGTGACCATCAAGAGGAGCAGACCATCATTTTGTTTACTATTGGAACTGACATAGTATTGGATTGTATTGGAATACAGTGAACTTGTTTGTGTTTACCGGAAACCACATTGGATTTACCGTTGATAACGTGGACTTTACGCCAAAGGCTGTTCACCTTGAGATCTGTAGATTTTTGTACCAGGATTCTCATAATTGTTGTATTTGTTGTAGAGATTTAAAACCATTAAAACATTGCCATTAATTTAAACAGGCGTCATAGTTATCTATGCTCACAGTTGCTGACTCGTAATAATAATGTTAATGGCCATAACATTGGCCGCCGTCGTATAAGTAAATGATTCTTGAGTACGGCGTAAAACATTAATCAAAAAAATCAAATAAATATAATCCAATTGAATCAGCGACAATAGCAATCCCGATGACAGGATGCATATTTGAACAGAACAAAACCGAAATTAATTTCTCGAAACGTATATGCTTACATGTCCATGTATGAACATCGAAATCAATGCGCGTGTATCCGAATTTGTAACCGAATATATTGTGTACGCGACAATGTTTGAGGCGCACGGATGTTTTGCTGTGTTAATGTTAAGGTGGTAATCAGGCAAAATTATACACGCAACGTGTTGTCGTTAAGGATGCTAACAATGGCGGTGACAGGTAATAGATCTACAGGGTCTTATGTAATATACAGTTACTCCTCTGCTGTGATATTTGATTCCAAAGCTATTTCAAGGTGCCATTTCATTCCATGGTGTAATAAACCAATGAGAGGAAGTTCCAGTAGTTTTGATGAATGATCTGATGGTAAACGAACTCGGGCTTTCAACGTTATCGGATGTCTAAAATGAGGAGAAAGGCAAACATCTTTTCCGCAGTTAGCTTTTTCAATTTTTTTTTCATCAGGAGCACGTTAGTAGAATCTGCTGAAATATCAGAATAATGATACTTATAGTGTAGCATGTAATAAAAATTAATGTAACTCAAGACGTACAGCAGAGATGGTAAAACCAGAGCAGTGGCGAAAGTGTGATAGCTGGTATATGGTCACGCATAATCGGTGAAATTCAGGTATGTTCTTAATTTACCCAGTCAGGATTTATTCTAACTGTTCATGTGAATGTTTAAATAGTGACAAATTGCGCAATGGCTTAAGCACAATTAAGATAACAAAAACAGTGATGTTAACTGCAATTTCGATGACGTCATTGGTCTTAATATACTAAAAATGCTGTGTTTTCATCACATGGTTGAATCCGTTAAAAGAAAGTTCACAATGTTCATTTTCAAGCTAGAGTACTGCTCAAATTTAACGATATACCCTGCGCGTATCATACGCCCATCCTGCGCGCATCTTATCGGATGTGGGGCGGATCCTACGCGAATCATAAGATCGTGATGGGCGGCCCATGCGCATATATTGGCACCATCCTGATCGCATCTTGCGCGGACCTTGATCGGCCGGTACATGTAGTCTCGTGTGGACCGTTTTACGGCACTTTATCCTTTTCATCACTAATTGTTTCGGTGTTTAATAAAACCAGTCACCGCTATATTAAAGTCAGAGCCAACAAAGCCTTCTTCAATTCCACCACATACAAGAGTAACCGTTCATTGGTTGTTTCCAAGTTTATTGAGTTACTTGAATTTCCCATTAACAACATCTATGTGAAATTCGGGGAAACCATATATCAACAGTGTATAGGTGTTGCGATACGTACAAATATTGCCCCCTCCCTTCCATTTGGCCGATCTATACCTTTTCTCATATGAATAAGACTATATGCAAAAACTATTAAGGAGTAGTCCTCACCAGGCCCGATCTTTCTCATTCACTAAGAGGTATCTTGATGATCTGCTGGCTTTGAACAACCCATATATATCAAAGGCTATGAGAGATATGTATCCACCTTCGTTGGATTTAAAAGAAACCACAAATGGTACTTAACTGGACATGTATATGCACCAAGGCCTAAACGATTTCCTCTCTCGCAGACCTTACGACATGAAGGATGATTTAAAGTTTGACATTGTAAATTATCCTTACTTGGAGAGCAATATAACGAAGGGACCTACATATGGCGTGTGCATATCTCATCTTGTAGTATTTGTTGTAGCGTGTTGTGTGACGATTTCAATCAACGTCAAAAGTTATTGCTGCAAAAACTAGCGTGTCAAGGCTATTCCATCAAACGCCTTCAGCGCAAGTTCCTTGAGTTGTACAATGAGTATAATTCTCATGTAAATAAATATGGACACTGCGTTCAGAAACTCTGGCGCTCTGCTTCATGGTCGTCTCTAATCCCACTTAGCCCGGGGCTAGGGGCGGCATATTCACCATGTTGAATTAGATCGCCACGTTTGATATGAACAGCTGCAATCAACGCGCTACTGAGATACATATTTTATTATCGAGAACTAATATTCTAACATGGTGGATAGTTTGAACACTGATTTCACTCAGTCGCCTAAATCATGCCTTTCCAACATCATTGAAAACTGTTGACTGCTTCTCTGAATGAGTCTGTCCTATTTTCGTACTTTATATACTTTCTTAGTTCTTTAGTGGTTTGTGTTATAACGTCATTTTTGGGGAAGTGGCCTTGCGATTATTGACCTGGAACGCCAATATTGATTGACGGCTGGTATACGAATGTCTGTTTCGACGCATATATTTTCCTACAGGCTAGCCATAAACATTGATGCATCTTCAGTTTGCTGACCTAGAAAGGCACACGTGGTGGCGAGAAAAGTATTAGTGATGGTCTATCATTCTCCTAATTCTTAGTCATTCAAGCCAGTAAAAAGGCGAGCTAGCCCAATGCTTGACTTCCGAGTTGTGCTTTCCCCTTTCTCTACGAAGTTTATTAGTGTCAGTGGATATGTAAAATCGTAACCGCAATCCCGGACAACTTGAGATGATGTAAGTTCCCGCCAAAAGCTGTATTAATATTATTAATTAACCACTCGTGGTGCCTGTATTATCATGTATAAGTTTCTTTTATAATTATATACGATATTTGGCACCTAAATTAATTTCCTCAGAAAATGTTTATGCACCGAATAAATCCGTGTATTGTATATGTAGGTTATTGTTTTGCATTTACCGAATAATTGCGGAAACAGTCAAAACTCGATGTGCTTTCTATTATAATTATGTGTGAATTAGAAACCACGCCGGGAACTAGACCGGTTTCGAATATCTTTTTTTTTCATTCGTTCGATATATCGTTCGGATCTCGCAGTACTGTAGCAGGTAAATATTTGCCCTATACATGACTTCTGGCTCGGCCTACACAGCAAATAAAAACGTCTTGGGAGAAACTGATCTCAAGAACCTCAGCTTTAAGTTGATCATTAAGTTAGGTCTGTATTCAGATAATCCAAATAATCCAATTCGATGTGTATAGCATGGCTGGCTTCCTAGATGCAAATCTCGTAAGGTCACAAGGGATAAATTTGCGATAGAAACCCCTTACCATACGCAAACAGGAGAGAGAAACGATGAGAGCAATCTGATAACCACCTTACCAGTATATACGGCGGACATATTTATGCTGCTACCTCACCGGAACACCAGGAATGATTCCCTGCATAATTATATTTTTGAAATTAACTAAGTCACGATTTGAAGGCAACTAACAAATAAATGTTTATTGGAGTTAATAGCTGTTTGAAAAGTCTCTCATTCACATTAAAAGTAAGCCTTTCTTTTATTAACACAGCTACAGTTTACAAGCGCGCCTTGGCGTTTATTCGTAAATATTATACTTAATTTAAGAGTTTGGTGTTTACTACAGCAACACGTAAAATGTTTACATAGTAATGTGGTGGATATTTTAGTACACACAAATATTCCATTGTGTTATTAGATGTAAAAATGTCGATACACATGTAAACATGTTTGCTATGTATTATGAACACTTTTGTATTATGAACATCTTTTTCGGCTTTACATTTACAAAACAAAAAGTAATTAATGTTTACTGGAATACTTTTGTTTACTGAACATATCCATTACACTATGATATGTAAACATTTCATATCTCTTTAGCTAATATACACAGTCCTCATAAATAAACGCCAGGATGCGTTTGTGAACTGTATTATAAATGTGCTTATAAAGGAGACACTTATTTTTAATGTGAAGGATGTGTTCAGGATCATGATATGGTCAGGTTTAAAGAACAACATCATGGCCAGTTTTGTTGTCACGTAATAATTTGTTGTTTTCGTTAATCATAACGCAGCTGCCTTAGACTGAATTCACTCTTTACAATTTACACATAAAAGCTTACAGTAAGTTCTGAAACTTACTAAAATAAAATCGACTAAGTTCAATCGCAATTTTAGTGCAGTAAACTGCTTGGAAGTTAAGATTTATCAGGATTTACCTTATTGATCATAGCTCCAAATTTTTATGTTATACTTCCATCATAACATCTGGTTGCTCTTTTTTAAAACCGCCTTCCTCGATCCAGCTCAACTGAACTGACATATCTAACTAAACACCATCATGTATACCGGTTTAGGGTAAACATAAACAATATGTTTACAATATTATATGTAAACAATATTTTTGTTGGATCACTACCTTTTCGTTTCGCTTAGGGTTCTGCTTATTAGGTGTTGTATTTGTATTCAGTACATATACCAGATGTCTCTTCTTGATCTTCCCCTGATGCATATTCAGGATAAGTATGCTTCGGGCTGATAGTGACCTGCTCAGTGGCATTGAACTTGAAATGTGTAAGTAAAGGGAAATTAATTGAAATAAGAGGCCATTACCAGGGTTCGTGCTGTGCAAAGGTCAAATTGATTGTCTGTTTTAACTGTCCCTTCCCATGGAGAGTGAGATATTCGTTTTATTTTTTGGATGATATTTGGTGCCATCCACGGCTTTATACCAGGTTTGTCAGGTACCCTACCTTGCCGCTCCCTCTCCCCTCCCTTCACCGCGACTGCCCTGTAAATGTGATCTTTTCATGACGAGGGAGTTAGCCTGGAATCTGAATCATAAGCCCTATCTATAACAGTCATAGACGTGTGCTTTTTTTTCGTAGTGTTTTGGAGTACACTGCACATAGCAATGATCTCTTTTTGATCTACGTTTAATAACCTTAGGCAATATATTCAAAAGACGACGAGGAGCATCTGTGACCAGGAGTGATGATCCAGACGCCTCTCAGCAATGCGGGCGCGAGTTCAAGCCCAGCTCATTCTGGCTTCCTCTACGGCCGTACGTGGTAAGATCCAGCAACCTAAGTATGGCGAAAAACACGGATCAAATAAACGAAAAAGAGATCGGTGACGCATCAGCAACACGAAACACCTTGGTAACAAACTTTTCGACATCACGGACAGCGTCCATTAGTCCCAAGGTTCAGAACAGTAAGCATGAATAAACAAGACACAGTGTAGGCCCAAATCACTACAGGCGGGAGAGCCTTTCCATTATTGACAAATCTGGTCAACAACCTGACGTGTGCTGTGTCAAAGTGTTGGCAGTAAATTCCAGCATAATCGCTCGTGTTAGTGTGAAACAGCCGTTTTACTTCCGGCTAAGGATCGGGATAATAATGTTAAAAGATAAGTAAATAATATAACTTAACTTGTGTATAATTCAATCCCTGACAGTATTTTGAGAACCTTGTGTTTCAGTTATAACTTAAATCACCATAATATCTCAACACTGTCACCAGTAATGTCTCACAGCTGGCGCAACATGTTTAGGCCGATAGATTAATGGCTGGCTCAGTGGCACTGAACCGTAAATGAGTGAGTAAAGGCAAAATTAATTGTGACTAAAGGTCATTAGCAGGGCCCTTGTTGGGCGAAGGCCATATTTATTCTGTCTGAACTTCCTTCCTCGTGACCAATGAGATATATTATTTTACTGTCTGATTGTTTGAAACCATCCACGGGTTGAAACAAGGAGTTTTGCCAGCTTCCCGTCGCGATGCCTTGGTCGATGCCACCACTTACACATAGCCCCATCGTGACAAGGCGTTAATTGCCAAATGAACAAGTACAGATCTACTATTTAGTGTTTTCTGTCTGGACTCAGATATAATAAGCCCAATCCACCACAGTCAATAACGTTTGAAAAAAAAAAAGCGCGCCGAAGGTTTCACTTATCCGGCTGTGTGGTTTAGTACTGTTCTTGGAGTACACTGTATATAACATACATGTGTGTCTCTTCTTAATGTGTTTTTAATAATCCTTGGGTAATGTTGTACTCAGAGTACGAAGATCCATCAGCAATACCAACCCTCTTACACTCAACAAAATTAGAGACGCACAAACCAACACAGCTTTGTTAAAATGACTTTTCAGGAAACATGACCCTAAAAATTATTTTTTTTTGTCTACTGATTGATTTGTTTTCCTCAAATCAATTGGCCCGACGACCACGTGTAACCAAGCCTGCTCAGGATAGTCACGTGCGGCTCAGCAACTCGGAGTTCGGCTCCGACCAGCGACCCGAACTGCTGATGAAACTGTTAGCCCGCACATCCCGCAAGCCACCACTGACAATTTGAGTGCCGTGAACTGTGATTACTGACCACTCTGTTTTCACGCTGCCATAGCTCCTGGATTATTGCCCTGAAATGTGAAAATGTGATGGAAATTGAAGCCAAAATTGATGATGAATTCTTACTCTAATTGTTGAGCTAACACGTTATTTAATACTGCGAGAAAGGAGTATAAAAACTGTCGTGTGCATTTATATTTTTTTTTTGAGTGTAATTAATAAAAGCCGACATATTAGACTCGAATTATTTTACAGTAGAGTCGGAAAATTTTAGTCATTACTGACATATGTCAGTAGTCTGTCGCTTGCTGAACCAACGTGTCGGTGGTAAAAGTTATTTTCATACATAAAACACCCATTTTACTCCAGGAAAATGACCGCGAGCATAATGATGTTTAATGCCGTGCACGCCCTGCGAAATGCCGGACTTCGCCCCCACCCCCCACCCCCCACCCCCGACGATTCCCCTAAAAACATGAATACCAGAAACGAGAAAAGGGTGTTAAACATCATTCAAATAAATATATTATGTAATGTTTTCTTTCTAGAAATCCCGAGCCTAACCCCATCTCAGACCATGACGTCTGAGACAAACCACCGAGGTGAAGGCAGTAGGAAATGATCGTTGTTTACTCAAGCGAGTGAGAAATGAACGGATTCGGAATGCGCATGCGGCATGGTAATGACATGAAATGTACCGGGGCAAGGGCAAGTCAAGGACATTGAACTTAAGTATCATTATACCACACGAAGACCTGCTGCTATCTTTCAACAGAGTTGTTTTGCTAAAAGTGCTATCTGTAGTATTTCAGAAAGGGACAACACATAGATGGCGTAGATGAGGCAAGATGTATTCTGGTTATCAGTACAAGTCTACGTGTATATCCATCATTGTTGTAAAGCATGACGGAGACCTCCCCCGCACCTTATTCGCTGGTGCATTTATAAAGTCTACATTGTATAGAACACTACATTTCCCCTCTCTACAAAAAAAGTTTCATTTATAAAACAAGAGACAATATCTGTAGTTCTTTAAGGCTGAATTAACATGGAGCAAATAGTGCAGTCATAATCGACAGAACTCAAACAATGTTAACCTTTTTCAAACTCTACTTGTTAAAAACAATCAAAGGCATATAAAACTACCTTGTTACAATGCTGAACAACTGAAAAAAGAAAATATTCACAATATCTGATATAATCTCGCATCCAGACAGGCTGATTTCTGGTCCGTCTTGGCTTATTACAGTTGGTCACTGCCTGTTGTGCTACATCAGACTCAAAACCAAGATGATTAACACTTTGATTTGGAAAAGTAATGGAAGAACCTGAAAACTTAACCAATTTCTGAACATTCCATGTTTTTCCATCAGCAGTTGCATACGTTTTTGGTCCAACTTTCCTAGTTATCTGTATGGGACTGGAAAATTTACTTTCGCCCTTTGGAAAATCCACTTCTTTTTACTCTAACTAAATCACCTGGCTTGAAGGTTTGTGATTTTGCACCTTTGAGTCCGTTAGTGTATGTAGTGCTTTTCTTTTGCATTGATTCCACGCGTTTGCGCACCGTCCTCTCTTCGTTAAAAATAGACAGCTTAGTAGCATGGACAATGTCTAACTTAGTTTTCATATGACGACCATTGAGTAAAACAGAAGGTTCAACTGCAGTTGTGACGCCTTCATCGCCCTGATTGGCTCCACGGCATACATGGTCTTCCTGTTGTATGCAGAAAAGTCACCGGCGCTGAAAAGTCTGCGGTCGCCATAATCCCAATAATGTACTAGACGTGGGCAAAGTTCATACTCGTTGCTAATTGTAGTATTTCAAAAAAGGACAACACATAGATGGTGTAGACGAGGCAAGATTCTGGTTATCAGTACAAGTTTATATCCATCACTGTTGAAAAGCATGAGACCTCACCCGTGCCTTACTCTCTGGTACATTTATAACGTGTACGTTGTATTGAACACTATCCTATAGGCCGGCTAATCGATATTCTACAAAACATAATAAAGGCAGTTATTGTCCAAGTTAACTATATCACCAAACACAATTAACCTCAAACGCTTTACGCCATTCTTTTGAGTGATATATTTTTAAGTACGGCGTAAAACATAAATCAAATAAATAAATAAATGAAACGGTTTAGACTGATTGATTGATTGTTTACGTCTTGCAGTAGGCCTTTATACCCATACGTGATCGATTAGGTTAGGATTTTCAGCATAGAAAGTAAAATAAAAGAGGCCAATTCAACATGAGCAAATGATGAAAAGAAATTACGGTCTCTCGGTCAAATTACCTAAGTTAGGGTTTATTCTAAGGTAAACTATTCTAAATGCTTAAATAGTAGTAAATTACAGGCCCCTAGCACTATAACTTAAGGAGAATTTGTTAAGCATGTAATGATATTTATTGGACGTCACTCGTTTAGAAGATATTGTGATGTCATTTCATGACAAGGAAAGCACGCAAATGGATGCTTAGTGACCCTTGCGTGGAGTGTACCTTGTTTTACAATAGCTCCACCAGTATGCGGTTAATAGAACAAACTCCACTCAGTAACACAATACACGCTACTGTCTCAGCGAATAGACTATATTTTTTTCGAGACAGAATTTCCTAACATCCAAGTCTAAAACCATACCGCCGGAAGATGACATACTGCAAGAGATAAAATAGAATTCATTTATGAAGGTTATGTTTATTTATTTGATTGGTGCTCTACATCGTACACAAGAATATTTTACTTAGACAACGGTAGCCAGCATTATGGTGGGAGGAAACCGGGCAGAGCCAGGGGAAAACCCACGACCATCTGCAGGTTGTTGGAGACCTTCCCGCGCACTATGAAGGTTAGGTTACACTAAGACAGTGTAATAACAGATTAGGTAACTGGTATCACCGTTCGTCTAAACATGTCGCCAAATATCCAGTATACCACTGTTTTTTGTTTTATTTATTTCATCTACTTATTTTATTTATGTTTTACACCGTATTGAGCATTGTTCATTTATACGACGGCGTCCACTGAGTACTCCCTTCCACCCCTTCCCATTTTTTTTTTTAAATAATCATCACGTAACCGGAGGCAATGAGTTCTTGCCGTCAAAACAGAGCGTGTGCACTTTATCATTATGAATTAGAAAAAAAAAACGTTCTTCTGTGGACAAATACTGTCTTCTATCATATCAATGTGTAGAGCTTGTATTGTTACGTCTCACTGACTAAAGGTAATTTTGGTAGGAAGTATGACTGATTTTACAGACAGCAGTATATAGGCGACTGACTTAAAGAAATCGACTTAAACTAGACTAAATTCAAATAAATAATCAAATGATTCAATAAAAGTGCAGTGTTGTAACATGTACCTGAAATATATTTGGCTTCACTGGTCCAGAAATACTCAAAATGCGGTGTTGTCATCACATTTGATCTTCAGAGAGCATACCCGGGATGCTTAGTCCACCAAACACAGTCATCAGTGAGTGAGTGCTTGGGGTTTAACGTCATATGACGACGAATGTGCCTCCTTGTTGCAGGACAGATTCCACCGATCTTTTATCTAGTGCTGCTTCACTGAGACGCAATTAAGTCGCCCCGCCCGGCCATTATACTGATACGGGTCAGCCAGTGGTTGCACTATCCCTTTAATGCTGAACGCCAAGAGACGAAGCTACAACTTCCACTTTTAAAGTCTTAGGTGTGACTCGACCCAGGTTTGACCTTGGCTCTACCGCCTCTCGAAGCGGACGATCTATCAACTGTGCTAACGGGCCCCGTAACACAGTCATGAAGCCTCACAACTAACAGAACAATGGATGATTCCAATGAGCAACAACCTTTGTCTAGAGCTGGTTGAGGAACAGCTGGAACAAAATCATAAAAGAGGTAAACTGACAAATAGCCAGATTTCATCCTTGTCAACTCTCACACTGTTGTCGATAGCTGTTTTGCTATACTCTTCGTGATGTAGTCTTGTTTAGCATGTACTTGTACAACGTACGATGTAAAATGCTGAACCAGTGATGACCAGTGATGACCAGTGATGACCAGTGATGAGCACTTCAGTATATCAGAACAAGTGGTCAGGGCCCGGTTTCGTGAAAATTCCTAAGTTTAGTAAATCGCTTCAGTTGGGGTTTTAAAAAAGGGTTTTTTTTTACCTAAGTTTAGGGGCCGATCACAGAATCACAATTCTGACCTAAGTCAAACTTTAAAACCTCTGCCACAATACTTAGTATTTGATAATGGACCTTGAATTTTTGACTCATTTGTCTTAAGATAACATTAAGTGGGTGCTTGGGGATTAACGTCGTACTTAACGATTTTCAGTCATATGACGACAAAGATAACATTGGTGAAATGTTACAAATTTTCATTTACAGGGCCCCAAGATAAACTCTAAAATCGTATTTCAAGTTCTGAGCCATAACTAGCTTTGTGGAATCTTCCCCTGGATGGAGTGTTTCTTGGCCAACTCAAGGTCAAACGCTTCATAAGTACAGTATTATGTCACATAAGCAAAACACTTTTGCTTAAGAAGTTTCGCTAAACCGGAGCGTGGAGTTTTGCATTGGAATAACGTGCATGCCAGTTGACACCGAAAAAGGGTACTCATTGTTGTGTTTACAATCGATCAGTTAACGCAGGAAAAGGTTACTCACTCTTGTGTTTACAGTTGACCAGTTAACCCAGGAAAAGGTTACTCACTCTTGTGTTTACAGTTGACCAGTTAACGCAGGAAAAGGTTACTCACTCTTGTGTTTACAATTGACCAGTTAACGCAGGAAAAGGTTACTCACTCTTGTGTTTACAGTTGACCAGTTAACCCAGGAAAAGGTTACTCAGTCTTGTGTTTACTGTTGACCAGTTAACGCAGGAAAAGGTTATTCACTCTTGTGTTTACAATTGACCAGTTAACGCAGGAAAAGGTTACTCATTCTTGTGTTTACAGTTGACCAGTTAACGCAGGAAAAAGGTCACTCATTGTTGTATTTACAATTGACCAGTAAACGCAGGAAAAGGTTACTCACTCTTGTGTTTACAGTTGACCAGTTAACACAGGAAAAGGTTATTTATCCTTATGTTTACAATATAATGTTTCTTTATGTTTCTTGTGTTTACCAAATAACGAAGAAAAAGGTTATTCACCTGTATGGGTTAATGGATAAATTAACACAGAAAAAGGTTATTCATCCTTGTGTTTACTTGAATTTAAAAAAAACCCCACAAGTATGACCTTAGACACCATCAGGTTACATCTCTCGCCGTGAGCTATTCTTCCAAAAGTGCACATTTTGCCACAAAGTTCTCACAATCTATTGGATATCAGTGACTTTCCCTTCGTCTTTTGCTTTATCATTCTTTTCAATCCAGTTTTAAAAATCTTAAAAAAATGTGAATTCATCAAATAAAACAGACATCAAGTTTTCCAACAATACCCCAACCAGGACTCTGTAACTAGGCTCTGTAACGATGGCAAAGATTAACTGTTCAAGTAATGCGAAACATTTTCATTTTTCATAAAGACAAACATGTATACATATTGTAATCATCACTATAGACAGCTTGACATGCACAAGTATGAGGTACTAAACAAAAAGCTTATTCACATTGTACAGAAACACCTTTTTTAGCCAACCAAAGATTTTATGTATTTATAATCTTCACTTTCAGGTCAAGTGCACTGATAAAAAGGCTAATAGCATTGGGATATCTGATAAGAATGAACCTCAAAGGACCGAGGCCTGATTACCCATGTGTGTTTTTCTTTCAATAGTTTCTTCCACAAAAAGGTAATGAGGTAGAGGAGTGATGGAATGCATGCAAAATTGTCAGTGTACTCCAAGGTGCATCAGCGCATTAGTCATTTCCACCCCTTGGTGTTTTCTTATTTATTTCATGCCGTACTGAAGAAAGCTTGTCACTTATTTCACGATGAATGATTAGACCGTGCACGTTATTAAAAATAAATGGAAAGGCTCGTTTTATATTACCCCGGAGAGTCTATCATAGCGGTGGTTAAAAGGCGTTGATGGTAGTGATGTGCATTGGATGAAAAATTCCACGACTGTTCTTTTTGACCTGAATTAATGATTGCCAAGTCATCCATAGTGTAATGTTACCAGTGAAAGGTGAAAACGATTTTCTCCTAATAAATACCTCCGATTGTTTTTTCAAGCTCTTTGGTAGTTGTAAATTGAGGAGAGCGGTGAGCGAAGAGCGTGTAACCCAATTAAGCTAGGGGAATAAATAAAATCAATATCCAAATCGTGTACCATGTCATTCGGCAAGTTGTCGTTAATCAAAATACGTATCTCGGTTTCACCTTGATTGCAAATCTTCATGTAGCAAACGTTGCGATCGTGTTCAACCAAATGGATGTAGAGTACCTAGTCCCGGGCTAAGCAGACTTGAGCACGCCTATGAGATAGATATGGGGATTCAGTCGTATTCTTTTATGTTGTTAGTGAAGACAGGTTTTGACCTGAATATGTTTTTTCTGTTAGCAAAGACATGTTATGACCTGAATATGTTTATGTTGTTGGTAAAAACAGGTTATGACCTGAATATGTTTATGTTGTTGGTAAAGACGTGTTATGCTCTGATTATGTTTATGTTAGTTCTACGCTGAATATGTTTATTTTATTTGTAAAGAAAGAGTATGCTCTGAATATGTTTATGTTCTTGGTAAGAGCAGGTTATAGACTGAATATGTTTATATTGTTGGTAAAGACAGGCTATGGCCTGAATATGTTTATGCTGTTAGCAAAGACAGGTTATGGCCTAAATATGTTTATGTTTTTGGTGGACACAGGCTAAGGCGTGAATATGTTTATGCTGTTAGTAAAGACAAGTTATGGCCTGTATATGTTGATGCTCTTAGCAATGACAGGCTTGAATATATTTGTGCTATTAGCAAAGACAGGTTATGGCCTGAATGAGTGTATGCTATATGGCCTGAATATGTTTATGTTGCTAGTAAAAACAGGTTATAACCTGAACATTTTTATGTTGCTGGTAAAGACACGTTATGGTCTAAAGATGTCTATGTTTTTAGTAAGGACTGGTTATAGCCAAAATATGTTATGTTGTTGGTAAGGATACGTTAAATACGTATGATATAAACTCCAATTGCATATGTATGGGTTTTTTCTTAAGTTTTGAACGATAAACACGCACTCGGCGGCATGTTCAGCACAACCCCTCCGATACTATGACCTAAGTATGACATCTGTCTGGCAAGTTTGATGATTTTAAATGGGTCGCACAGGGCAAGTGGGCCAGCAGACAAATTATTTCCGTAGGAATCGCATGAGTAATGTATATGCTGTCCTCCAAAGAGAGGTAAAATTTCCACGGAGGACTCACTAAGATTAGCCTAATGAATTAGACGGTAGGTGCTAACGAAACAACGTCTAACAGAGGTCCTTTCCCAAAACGCGGGATATTTTCTTATCCGCACTTAAGAGCCCTTGTGGCATTTCCTATCTGACATTTTCTCAGTCAGATATCCCTAATCGAGGGGATTGTACTTGGAAAGGGACCTCTTTTAGACATTATATCGTTAGCACAAAACGTCTAATTCATTTGACTACACTATGTGAGATGACCTGTATATGTAGTAGCCAATATTAGTGCCTAGGACAATATTCAGATATCCGCTGGGGAAGCATTAAAATGCGTTCCAGGTTAGTAATTACGGTACCAAATTCCCAGAGAAATAATGTGTTTTTATTTGTGTGATCGATGTTTCAACGCTGTACTTAAATACATAATGTATAAATAGTAAATGAAATTGGAAAAATGTAAGAACTACCACACTGCCGTCGCTGTAATATGCCGTAAGTTAACACTAGCATAATAATCTAAATAATCGAGCAGCACAAACATTTAGTTTCCAAACATCCTTGAATATCCTGTGCAGTTTGCAGTAACACCCATCCCACTCCCTACGAAACAACACAGATTCATTCCCATTACATAAGAGAGAAAGTCACGCTGTCAGGTTAGGTAGTTTTTGACAACAGACCAAGACCTTCCAAACCTTGTCACTGAGACACGTTTTCACGGAGACGACATGCTGACACTGATTAAAAACCATAAGGAGGGAGTACAGTCTTTCTTCATGGCATGGAAAATTTCAGTGTTAGATGAAAGTGGGAATTAACTTCAAGCTTACAAGTCAAACATATCCCGTTAACTCAGAAGCCTTCAGGTGGCTACACCGAAATAAATTTGACCAATAAGTGCGGTTATTTCATTGGCAGGTCAGAAACCAATGGCTGTGTTGGGTGATACAGTGTACCAATAGAGTTAAGGACAGGGAATCTTGACTCCTCTGACCATTTTTTTTTTATTAAATCCCACCCGTTGACCCAGACGCGTAATTGTCTGTGACGGCTGGGTACGCTAATACAGCTCGTGTGTCAAGTCCAGAGGATTAATTGCCATGTATCTGGTGAGGTACAATGCCCTGCGGTACATAGCCTGGCGAGATCCATTTTATTCACTGAGAACTTACATTCCACAAGGGCACTAGGGCAAAAGAATATCCGTGACTTGTGACCACGCTGACGATGTTGTCATTAAGTATTTGATTACAACTGGCCTATATCATGGAATGTAGTTCATCTTTATTACACATTTTTATATATACCTACAATTTTCCAGATAAGACATAAATATACATAAAATACTATAAAAATATGATTTCGAGTTTTAACCAAAGTTCTTTTTTAGCAGGTCTTAGAAATGTTCGTGCATTTATTTTATTTTGCATGTCATCATTATCACATCGAAAACCATCCACTGCCTCTTCATTTAAATATGTTCTCGCCACGACATGGGTGAAGTTCTGCCGATGTAGAGTTTATTTATTTATTTATTTATTTATTTGATTGGTGTTTTACGCCGTCCTCAACAGTATTTCACTTATACGAAGGCGGCCAACATTATGGTGGGTGGAAACCGGGCAGAGCCCAGGGGAAACCCACGACCATCCGCAGGTTGCCGATGTAGAGTTAGCCATATTCATTCATCCATTCCGTGATTTATAGACTGTACAATGTGCAAATCTACTCTTTTTGTTGTATGCCTTCTTAGTTCTTTGGTGGTTTGTGTTAAATCTTGGGTTTCGATGTATGTCTTTGACCAGGCAGATCGAACATTTGTATAATAAATATGACCACAGTGCCTTACGAGTGAATCTGGACCATGGAATCTAATAAGTTAATTACGTCAGATCATTTGGTTTTTACCCATTTAAAACAGCCGCTTAGCAAGCAATTGCTGCTATTAAAACATTTACAGGAGCAAAATTAGCAGAAATTCTCGATAAGTACCATTACTTCGCCAGGGTTAACACGATAAAATTTGACTGGCACTAAGTAGATTAATTTTAGTGACCTCACTCTTATTCTATATTTATTATTTTTGTGATTAGTGTTTTAACGCCGAACTCAAAAATATTTTACTTATACAACGATGGCAAGAATTATGGTGGTCGGAAATCTGGCAGACCTCGCAGAGAAATCCACGACTATCCACAGGTTGCTGGAAGACTTTCTCACTACGACCGAGTTCACAGCGATCGCACTAGTGAGAGGGGCTGGGTCCGTGTGCTGCGCACACCATTCGACCAGGAAAGCCGCTCATAAACTGTAATGCGTCTTTCCACCAACCTCTGTGCAAGTGAGAAGAAACGAAACTAACCGAGCGATCAGTCAAAAATTAATGCACACAAAGTTACTCTCTTTTGGCATATTCCCATAATGTATATTCTTGATAAGAATTTACCGGATGGCTGTGAACATGTATCTGGATAGTAAAAATGTAAAAAAACGGACTCATTTAATGTTCTACATTCATAGCGTTTACTTCCATCGCATTTGATAATCTTGTGCACGGTGTTAAACATCAATCAATCAGTCAGTCAAGCTTTGCAATGAGCACTGGTCTGTGGCTCAGTTGGTTAGCGCGCTAGTGCAGCGCAATGACCCAGGAGTCTCTCACCAATGCGGTCGTTGTGAGTTCAAGTACAGCTCATACTGGCTACGTCTCCGACCGTACGTGGGAAGGTCTGCCAGTAACCTGCGGATGGTCGTGGGTTCCCACCGGGCTCTGCCAGGTTTCCACCCACCATAATGCTGGCCGCCGTCGTATAAGTCAAATATTCTTGAGTACGGCGTAAAACATCAAACAAAAAAAAAACATAACCCTGAGAAATCTTACACGGTGTATCTTTCTAAACTCATTGAATCGTATGTAGCAACATGCTACTAACTAGATATGCCCATATAGCTGTACTCTAAGAACGTCCCCATTGATTAAACGTTAAATTAGGTAGAGAAAACTGTAAAATCAAGTATGTATCAGATGAAAGACCATTAAAAACTGTTCTGGGAAATAGCTGAATTTTTTTATAGTTGTTTTAACCTAGTAAAATGCATTTGAATATCTTACTCTTACTCTGTGGTGGTCTTGTCTGACCACAATGCTACCAGTGACGTCGCATAAGCTTTTTGATACTTAACACACGTTAAACTGCTACATTTCATCACTCAAAGTGCGCAAGCATGTAGAGCTATGAATGTATCCATTGATTTGACTTTAAAACGAATTATTTCAGGCAAAAAGTACAGATGTGACCTAACTGATATCTTTGGGGTCACAAGAGGCCACCGAAGTATCTGATCCTTTAACACAATGTTACTCGGTTAGAAAAATTGTCAAAAAAAATAAATCCAACTATTTTTCTGGACAGTTTTTAATAATCTTTCATCTTCATTTTATACTTCATTTTAGAGTGGTATTTGCCTTCAAACAGAGATCCCATGTCCGTATTTTAGAGAGTTAAATCAACCTTTGAATTTAAATAAATATTTGTTTGGTTCTATGTATTTATTAATTTGACTGGTGTTTTACGCCGTACTGAAGAGTACTTCACTTAGACAACGGCGGCCAGCATTATGGTGGGAGGAATCCCACGACCATTCGCAGGTTGCTGGAGACCTTCCCACATACGGTCGGAGAGGATGCCAGCATGAGCGGAACTGAACTCACAGCGACCACAATGGTGTGTTTGGTTCTAAGATTACCTCTACAGTCATGGAAGTCTCATCGATTAGGATCTGGCTGATTTATGTCAGGAAGTCTCATTTTCAGTGGCAGTGGTACATCCCTCTTGACCGACATCCGATTTACAAACGCTTCGCATACGACTCTAGATACCAGTCCAATAAATGACTAAATCGAGTACGCTCTCACATTCTTGTGAATTACATCCCAACTGCCAGTGCCAGTTAGTATTATTTACACGTCTACCAACTGTTTTATTTCTACTCCCAGACAAGACCACAACTGGGTGTTTGCCATAGAATCGAGTTAGCCATAAATCTAATGACGTGAAGTTACAATAGTTGATGCTGATTCTTGGCATCGGAATAAGTAACTATTAACTTGGGTGTAATCAGTCACAGGGCCGATAACGTGGTTGTACGTGTTGCAGTTTACTGGTTCGTTTGACGTTACGAGTATGAAATATTCATGGTCTTAGATTCCATAAACCACTGGGAAGGTTGCGCGTTATAATTATCTGGATTCCATGAAATTTTGAAATCTATCGTTCCTATCTGTATGGAAGCTACAGGCAACATTTCCTTTCCACAAATGTACACACCATTTTCATTTTGACCCCCATTTTTTCATTTTGACCTGCATGATTCATGCAGTATCATTTTCTCATTTTCCAGTCTATACCGTGTCCTTGGTTGTGTCCATTGTGTCATTTGTTCCATCCCGGTGGTGTGTCATTCCAAAGATCACAAATTGCGATCTGTAGATCATTTACAAATAAAAGCGTCATGTCTGACATTCATATACCATCCGTAGTCCGTAAAGGGCGTTCCAAGTCGATAATCGCAAGATCCTTTTCCAAAACAACGTTTAACACTAGCTCCCAAAGAGAAAGAAATCATACAAATAAGAAATAAAGCCGTAACACACAGGAGAGAAGCGGTCATCAGTTTCCAATGATGCCAGGCGGACAGTGGTTATTCCAGGCATGAATTCCATATCAAAGTTCAAATTCGTACTCCATGAATGAGTTCCAGGTCAAATAACAGTTAAACAAGTATCTCAGTCGCGCTTTGATTTCAACTGTTCATAAAGGCATCATGCAGATGGAATGAGCATGGCTACCTTTACGGCCCCTAGCCCCAGGTTAAGCGGTATTAGATGCAGTTTACAAAACCAAGAAGTACCATCGATTTACTTGAATTTCAGAAAATTGTTTACAGTTACTGTCACTGTGGACCCCCGTAGCTCTACGGAGTTTTGAACGCTTTTTATCTGGTGAATGTGTAGAGCAACTCATACAGCTTGCAATACCTCCTACACATCCAAAAACATGCATTAACCCGTGCTTCTTCCCCGTACATGAGATAGACAGTCACGCAGTCCGGTTCAACGTTTTTTGACGCCACAACAAAGCCTATTACGAGCCATATCAATCGGACACAATTCTTCCGTCTGAAGTCTTCTTTCAATTCCGGCAACAATACGGATTTCCGTGCTCTCCAATATGAACATTAGAAACAGCCCCATCAATAGAAAAGCACTTTCATTCTCGACATCTCCAAGTGGAACCAATCAGTGCGAATGCATTATTGGCTTGCCAGAATTCAAAAGCTTTGCCAGGTCAATTCAGTGTACCAACACTAGTGAAGAACAGCGAATCTTGGCTTCTCTCACCCAAAGGGAACTCATTGGACAAGTAGAGAGTATACGTTTGTGCGGCTTTCGTTTGATGGCATCGGCTTTGTTAGGTACTACGTGGAGAGGAACAATTCCCGTGTGAAAGAGCTTGGCTTTGCGTGCGTATCAGGGAGAGCTTAATTTTAAACAGCCGTCCGTGTGTTAAGGGCTAGCCGTCTGCTATAACACTGGGACTATCGAAAATTCATATACATCAGGTCCTCCGCTATTTATGGACACTTTAATCAGCAAATCCATTCTCCGTTCTTTGTACACGATTTCAGTTCTGTGGTTTGTGTCGAGTGTCGATTTTTTTTTATAGATTCATCTTGTCAATGTGTTACGGTACTGAAAACGGCAACAGAAAACAGACTCAGTGACTCAATATTACAATGTAAACAATGCTATATATATAAAATGAGACGTACAGTTTTACAGACAGTTCAACAACAACAACAACATACACATCAGTATTACCGGTCTTTACAAGTTTCCAGTTCACCTTTGCATCCCAAGGGATGTATTCCAGGAAATCCAACGTAAAGACCATGGGATAAACACACAATCCACACAAGTCACAAATTGTCCTAGACAGGTACTTCGCCAGGTTAGCGAACACGAACACAGTACACAGGTTACACAGAACTGGAACAGTCAAGCCTTTCAATGACCTCACACCCGCAGAGCACAACACAGGGTAAATACAGGCACGGAGGTATAATCCACTTCAGATCAGTCACAGCTCCCGCAGAAGCTCACAAACGAGCCGTTCAGAGACGTAGAGTAATGTCACCTTGTGGCAGAACGAACGTCCTTTGCAAAACTGAAAACTTCAGTTTAGAGTCCTTGACGACCTTGTCGGTCAGGTGAGGTCAGCGTGTTAAACAAATTACACAGTCCACACTGTATAATCATAATCAAGATCCGAACACCAATAAACGTGACTTCCGCAGAAATTCACATAAACCAGACATCAGTACTACTGTGGTACACAAACGGTGTCGGCATAAAAATCTGTCCTCCCAAATGAAACTGGCATCACCAGCTCATATCAAAATAATGGACTCGATACGAGAGCGTCGCACACTCTCCTGGCTCCCAGTGGATGCAGCAAAAATCCCTCCACTCTGCACAGAAAACACGGCTTATATACGGTCCAGGTGGATTCAACTATTCTTAGACACAGAATTAACAGCCAATGAACATCCAGTTAAATAAACAGAGCATTGAACGAGGTGCTTTCGGCCAGGTCCGCACTGTACATATATAACAGGGCCTGTTATGCTTATAACATACAACACAAAGGTCCGCAGACTAACAGTACATGAAAACGTTAAATAGTCATACATAACAAATGCTAATCGGGAGTTTATCATAGTGGCCAGGGAAAGTTCATTATGGATGACTACACGAATGTGTGATACGAAACCTAGACACAAATATCAGTGACATTCAACTAATATATAGAACTGTTTACTCTTGACTGTATGTCAATTAGTACAAATTTTAACATAGTTGTAGATAAATTTACAGAACTAAATTAAAGTAATCCGTATACTTTGGAAAGTCTGTGTTGACGACCAAGAGGAAAAACCTTCATCGACCAGGCACTGTCCACTTACCACATGATAGTTTATATATGGAAGATGCTGTCTTCAAAATATCCAAGACAAGCCTTGCGAAAGTATAGTATAAACGATTTCCAATGTAAACAATAGTAAACAATAAAATAACATAGCAACTTGTACTTTTACAGACGTTATGTAGTGAACAAAAAAAACTTCGCATTTGAAGAAATGAATTGTATTGAAAACAGTGAAAACAGCTCTTTTGTAAATAGACGTTCTTGCACTTGTGCGAGGTCACGAAACCGCAATTTCATGTGGCTGAGCACCAAGACGTGAAAAAAATTTTGCTGGTGATTAAAAAAGCACGCTAACAATCCTTGAAAGATAAACGTTTCTCATACCACGCCGTGCAAATGTTGAACGTGAACTTACAGTCGGCATGATCTTATCTTTTTAATAATGCCTTAGTACTGGACAAACAGCCCTTACTGTTCACGAAGTAACGGATAAACATCAAACTCCACGTCAGAATCACGATTAAAATCGATAATGTGTCCCGTTTTATATGATAAAACCGGAGAGACCCCAAGCAGGCTAGTTTCACTGAGAGTTAACTCTTTCATATTGTCACTACGTCTTTTACGTACTGTACATTAGTAAACACCGATCAAATAAAGAAATAAATACTTTTAAAAAATTGAAATATTGTACAATGATCAATTTAACACTTTTTACAGCTTTATGATAAACGCATTACATCTGTACAGTACCATCCATGGTAAATATCTTATATAATGTTATTATACATTATTATACGAACGCAATGTGAAAGTCTACTGACAGACATATTCTTGCACATTGTCTGAAATTGTCTTATTAAATTTTCATGTTTCAAAAAAGCATCTCTAGTTCAGCAGATCAGAGAAAGGGAAGTTAGATTGACACGGTATACAGAATATATTTTGCGGGGGGTGGGGGGGGGGGGACAAAATGAAGGTATTGTTGTAAATTTCTAATATAATTATGTTTCTAAGTAATATTAGAAAATACTCTGGCACTGCAGCGGTAAAACATTGTTGTAGAGTGACACTTTTTCTTAGAATTCGAACCGTTCAAAATGCTTCTTAAATAATACAAAGTCTAATTTATTGTACTCGAGCCTTTTTAATAATGCAAATGGCCCTTATTTTGCATGTATGGATGGGAAAAACCGAAGTAGCCGCGGTAAATAACATAATTGATTGCTTTTTACCTTTCCACGCCTGTTTCGTACATCATCTTTCCGTTGGGATCGGTTGGCCATGTTCCCAACTTACATACATTTGACAGCTCTGAAACATCACGATTGCAGACCAAGGATTGCACGCGACAAAAACCGGTAGTCTGTGATCTGAACACAATTTTGAACTGATACTTGCATCACCTGTTTATTGTCTTCATTTCTAACCAGACGTTCCGCGACTTTTATCTGTTTTAGAAAGATGCCAAATGCCGCCTGTTCTTATCGAAAATGACGGTTAGCCAAATTTGGCTTGCTTTCGATGCAACGGGTATATTAGTGTTAATTGTGACGCCATGGTCTTTACGATGCCATAATTAATGTACGATTAAAGTTAACATGTTTTTGTAGCGTAGACTGACAGCAAATTCGAAATGACCGAGATCCATGTTAGTGAACAGTGCAGATCTGTGTTCTTGAAAGTCAAGCTGGGAAGAATGAAACAGTTCGCACAAAAGTTTCTTTAGGTGCTCAGAGGGGCACGGCAAAGCGGTTTGGTCCTTTTATTAACGTAAATGAGAGCGATAATTTGCGGATTATGGTGGAATAATCTCGTGTCTCTGTTAAGTTGATGTACTGATAGATTGCAACTCTGGTAGTCCTGTCCTTGTAACGTATAAACAATGCCGTAATCAGTGAATGTGGGGAGGTCTGATGAATAAATATTAAAATTTCAAAATGATAAATAAGACGCTTGCCTTTCTGTCATTAGCGCATACGAGGTGCGGCTCGGTCCCTAACTAGGTTAGAGATTAAGTGCCGTCACTGAGGATAAATGCATCAAGGGCCCTAGTTAGCATGTAGCGTCAGGCTCCTATACAGCAAGCCAGGAAGACATGAAGACATCTTTATGGCACACACTACACCTTAGGGTACGAGTTTTTACGAGACGCCAGAAAGCCATGAAATATGCAGACAGGAAAGTCTAAAAAGGGCTAAGATCCGACAGAAAAACGATGTTCATGTTAATACCTAAACAGTAGCAATGGATTCCTTCCAACTAGAGAGGAAATCGTCTCACACTCGTGCAGAAGTGAGCTGTAGTTTTTTGTCACGCATAAGGACAGGGAAAACTTACTCGAATATGAAGTGTGACAGGGTTAATTTTCTAAGTTGGACTGATGTTATTTATGCTTTTTATTTTATTAGAAGACACAAGTTTCGTCAAAAACAGATTTTGCTGTTTCAAGGCGTTTTCTTTAGTGAAACCCTTTCATAATAAAAAAAAAACTGATTACGTGAACAAAAATAATTTCCACATCAATTTTGATGTCTAATTAGGGAGTTGTAAGTTATATCGAAGTATAGTGTTTGTCATATTTTTATAAATCGAAAAAAACCCATAATATTTCATGGCTTTGAACACGATGTCCACAATGGTTTAGAACAGGCCTTCCTAAAAACTGTTGTCTTCAGTAGTACCACGAGTTCGATTAATATGATTGCATGTTTTTAACTGCTTAACATACGTTATTAGATTGGGGGAATCAATTGAACCACACGAGAATCTTTTTTTATTTCGTTATATTTTATTAAGCTATGTACTATAGTTAAATATATTGTAATAAATCTATAAATATGATATATGATATTCTTCAAGTGAAAACTCAGTGCCGTCAAATTACGTGGTGACCACATTGCCAATCCGAAACGAAGTGCCACTTGTTAGGTTCTAGTGCAATTCTGTCTGAATTTTGTGTGCTTTATGCATTAGAACTGCCTATACGGACGGCATATCGTGTTGGCTGTCGGCATACTGGTCGTATGTGGTGACATACTACAGAGTGAAATGTGATCAAAAAAATCAATGTTGCACAATTTAACTGGATGCAGCAAAATAGCCACCATTCGGGTTCGAAGAGACTGCCATTATTCTCCAAGCGCACGGCTCAAATGTAGCGTTAAGTCCTCTCCTTTATCTTCTCCCGATAGCAGTTAGCAAGTCTGGCCCATTCGCTGCATTCAGTTGCCATATAATGTGATGTCTGAATGCAGACGGCGCTGTATCATCTGCCGTAGGAAGGGAAATTGATTGTTTAAAAAGCGCAACCTATGGCTTTATATATATGAAATGCATTACACTTATAAATGACACTGTAACGTTGTTGTCGCGATTACTTTCTTTACATATAATTAAAAGATTCCCACCTTTGTAATTCAGTGATTCTTTCACAAATCCTGCTTTTGCTGAACTTTACTTCGAATATGACATTATTTACTTCTGCTGACAGCATATTGTGCAATTACATTAACGAATGGTGTTGGGGGGGGGGGGGGGTGATTATCAGTTTAGCCTCGTAATAAATGTCCATGAAAGACATGATCATATATTCACGGTATAATTCGTAAGACAAAACTTGTTTCAAATACCAACATTAGACATCTTGGTCCCTACCATAGGCCACTCCTGTTACATAACAACTGCCACCGGATAGCGGAAAAGACCCTGCCTCATTTCACATTGTGTCATTGTCAGCTAGTTGGCAATTGGCCTGAGGGAGAGGGAAACAGTTTGCCGCCTAGATGCAGGGGTTCTTTGTGACTTTATCGCATCACATTTTTATGTTTTCGGAAAACTGACATACACTTTCTGCACTCGCACCAATATGTTTCTTTTCTAACGAGTCCTGGAGGTAGGTACAATTAAGAGCCATAGAAGACATACAAGAAAACGGTCCACGCTTCGATTAGACGGCTAGCTTCGGAACTCACAGCCTGAGTCACCTGAAAGATGAATGGAAACGAACAAAGATTCTCGCTATGACTTTTTTTGTTATTTGTTTTTTGCTAAGACATATCGCAAATTGTATGTTCATAAAAGAACAAACATCGATCTTGGTTCAAAAGATATCCGTAGAGTAATGAAGTTCCCTGCTCAAATCTACTACGCATTCCATCTTTGAAGTGCGTTTTTCCCCTGCGGCCGTAAGCCAATAAAACAAATGATTTATAGTACACAGATAAATAAATGATTAGACATACGCGTAAAACACTTTGAAAATAATTATATGGCATGTCCTGTGTCCTGGTGCGTCTTGTTTGATCCTGTTTCTGTGGAAGTACAAACAGTCGATGTCACTGCGCCGTGAGTGTCACGAAAGGTATGTTAGATACCACCCTAGTGTCTGGTAATTATATATGTACTGATATTCTTAATTGCGGCACGTCATCCTGTATTGTTCAGCTATTACAGTAAAACGGTGGCGTATTTAAAGAACAGAGCAATTTATGTAATATGATCGACGTACTTTTCATTCAAGAGCGATGTTACAATATTCGTCAAATAAACACGAGTACGGCTTAAACGTGTGAACTCGTGTTGATTGGATGAAAAACTGTTCAGATATTCGAATTACATGAGTTGCGCCCGCCAAGTAAATAAGACCAATGATATACTTCAAAGAAATCACCGTTGATATAAATGAAGAGTTAAGCACAACAGAACGCTTTTTAAATGTTCATACAGCAGGGAAGGTTTCGTTAAAACTGCGGCACGTAAGGCCTGCCCTAGTAATCATAAATACATGCAGCTGATAAATTCCTTTTTCTCGGTTACATTTCTACTTACCAGAGAATTGTACTCATTGGAAAATTCAATAAAGAATATAAGGCGCGTGGTCGATAGTCCTTGACACATTAGATTTTGTGCACTAACTTTTGACGTTGATTGAAATCGTCACACCCTCTTTAGGATCTAAGACATATTTCTTTTACCGCTCTGTGTCATCGGGACTGGTGTTTAAACTGGTTTTATAATTGTGTTGCAGATTAAACAGTTATCGGGGCTGGTGTTTATTATTAGTTTTATAATTGTGTTGCAGATTAAACAGTTACAAATGTAGTGGAATCCCGAACAGTACTGTAAAGATGTCGCCAGATTAACTACGGTAAGGTACAAAAAGCTTGAAAGTCCACTTGATATTTATTTATGTATTTGATTGGGGTTTTACGCAAGAGTATTTTACTTATGCGACGGCACTCGACTTGATAAGAACCTGTCAAAGTGCAAGCGAGTTCGAACCCTCAAGCCTTAAATCACAAGTACAACTGTACATCCATGTCTTAGGAATACAAAAATTCAAGAAACCTGTTGATGGACCTTTGATTTATTTGGTACTTTACGGCACACTTAAGAATAGTTCTGTTATACAGCGGCGACCAGCAGTGTACTGGGAGGAAAAAGGACAGAGCCCAAGGGAAACTCACGACAACCGGCAGGTTGCTAATAGACCTTCCCAAGTACATGTGCACTGAAACCAACATTAGCTGGAATTGAACATATATCGCCCGGATTGGCGGAAGCCTGCGTTAGAAGGCTAACCAAAAGGGCACAGATTGTCTATTACTTTTGTTTGTTTTCCGTATCTTTTACCGGTATGTTAAACTGCAGTGGTAACGTACATGCAAGTATTGAATTAAAAATTATAACCGCCACAACAAAGTACTAATATGTTATGTTCAAGTGCAACACTTCCTGCAGGCCTAATAGAAACAAAGTTAAATCTAACTGTAGTTGACACTTGAAATCACCAGCAGTCTTTTTTCGGCAGTCTATTTTCTGCTGAACCGATAAAATTCAAATAAGAGCCACTTTTTAAGCATAATGTTTCCACAAGATGCCATTTAAAGTTTGTGGAAAGTTTTGAATCCGTGAAATCTTTTTTTCTGCTTGTCTCTCTCTCTCCAAAGGATACGGCCCTTGAGTGCATTTATAGATTTTTAATCACGTTATAAGTGGATTATGGTTTCCTATGGTCTATTGGGAAATATGTTTTTGTTACAATAGCCTCGTCTGATAAATATCTAACGCAAATATAATCTTCTCTGAAATCGCAGAACGGAAGATTTCTTCCAAGAAGTGAAAATACAAAAACTGAACAGAACGTAAAGTGTTATAAAAAAACTTTCAGTGCAAGCGCCTTTTCCATTTCGTATTTGGCTGTTAAAAATGGAAATTTCACTATATTTGTTTCGTCAGTTAAAGCAGAGCATTTATTCACAGCTTAAACAAATAAAAAAGCACCTGTCACCAAACACGACAAAACGTGTGCTTGCTCTAAATCAGCTCAAGATGTAAAAAGATATATATATATCATATATATTTATATATATTTCATCATTTCAGATAAAGGCAGGCTATTTTTGGAAATTATTACAATAAAACAAGGAAGACGGATTGGTATATTTATAAATGCATAATGCATCCGCAGACAATATGTATGGAATAACATACCGCAATCCGGACTAGTGGAAAAATAATGTGTGGTATCCTCTTATAACTGCCAGCAAGTGACGAATTTAAACGGCACCTGCATCCTTGTATATTTGCATATTACGTTTGTTATAGAGTTTTTCGGAGACTGTCATTTACAGCTCCGAAACTATTAGCGGCGTGGATGCCAATACACTGTCCCTTTATAACGGTTTGTAGAGGATAATAAACACCGCAAAGGTCAGATGGATTTCACAAGTAGTTTGTTATCTTCTCGTTGAATATAAAGACTGTTTTGAATGTTACGAACAGAAACGTCTTTCAACAATCCTTGTCAGCTGTGGTCGTATCAATAATCGCATTTTTCTGCCCGGTTGTTCATCAGTATATTTCACTACATATGTTTCTGCTTGCTGATATTCTGCAGATGGCGTTGGGTTTCCCACGGGCTCTGCGCGGTTTCCTACCATCATAATCCTGGCTGCCAGCGTATAAGTAAGGTATCCTTGCGAGAGGCGTGAAAACACCAATCAAATAAATGAAATAAATAATTTCAACTGCTCGTTGCACTGGAATGGCAGTTATCCCTCTCTTGGATGCAAACGTAATCAATATATTTAGTCATAAGGCGTAATGATTTTTAATGTTAAGTGAGTTATCAAGCAAAATCTCGTTTTTTTGTATAAAAGGCGTCCTTTCTCTCCTTGAAAACCGTGAAAATACAGATTTTGCATATTGTGTATTTACTTTTTACAGCCTCGTCTTCATTTCAGTTTCTAAAGTTGACCATATGTAAGTTATTTTAATTCCTGTTCCTTACCGAGGTATGTTTAAGTCGCTGGCCAATGACTTGGACGTAATTTGGAATAACACCAGTAAACTAAGCTTGCGGAAAACAACGACGCCGTGAGTATTTATTTATTTATTTATTTGATTGATGTTCTACGCCGTACTCAAGAATATTTCACTTATACGATGGCGGCCAGCAGTATGGTGGGTGGACCGTGGGTATTTAAGGCCGTTTGTCGATTAAGATGAAACAAACGTAACAGAAAATGCAGGCGTCTTGTTTAGAACCAATTAAAATCACCAACGGATACACGCTTTGGTCATCGAAGTTCAGAAAATCACCCTGGAACTCCCAATGGAAATAAAGTAGCTGACAAAACATCTTCACGTTACACCAGGATGGCGCCCTGGAGTCTGGATAAGGGGATAAAAGATCTTCTGTGAGCGAAGTTCTTATTCAACAGCCGTCCTTTGTACATACATTATCCCTGATAGCACGTCTAAAGCGCTATAAACTGATCATACATGTAAATTTAGCGCGAAGCAGGACTGTTTTATGAGGTGCTCATCTGACTTTTCTAAGAGGTTAAAGGCAATTGTAATTTCTTGAAATGAATGTTGTCTTCACCAGAAATACAAAAGTGTTGATGCCGTTTTTGCATTGACGCAGTGCTGATGTTAAAGAATTTGTATACTTTTGTTCAAAATGTAAATGTTCGGCTTATAAATTAGAGGCAAAGGGAATCCACACAAAAGCAAACGTCACCATGAGTCCATCCAAATCTAAGATAAACGGTATACTAATATCACGGTATTGTTTTCTTTATTTATTTGACTGGTGTTTTACACCGTACTCAAGAATATTTGACTTATAGGACACTTATAGCATTAAGGCGGGAGGAAACCGGGCAGATGCCCGGGGAAACCCACGACCACGTACGGCCGAAGAGGAAGCCAGCCTGAGGGCAGCTGGAACTTACAGCGACCGCATTGGTGAGAGGCTTCTGGGTCATTGCGCCGCTCTGGCGTGCTAAGCCCCTTCAGCCACAGAGGCCCCCGGTATTTTTATGGGTTCCACGTCTGTTAAGGTTTTAGTGAGGTGCATGCATGTATGCATGTTTGCACCATTTCGAAAGTCTTTGGTATGACCCAATCAGGATTTGATTTCGGGTCTAGTGAGGTCACCAAAGCAAGCTATACTTATGTGATATGTGTCATAAAATTTGCATATCTGTATTAGTCCGTATGATGTGTTCCTTTTGCACTACAACCAACCCCCGCACACTTGGACAATTTCCAAGTCTCTGCTAGTAACCGATTCTGGCCGGTTTCCTTCCACCATAATGCTGGCCGCCGTCGTATAAGTGAAATATTCTTGAGTATGGCGTAAAACACCAATCAAATAAATAAATATAAATTGCAGTGAAAATTGCTCCTTCATGTGCCAAAAGGGTCGAGGAAATTCATTTTCTCATAACATTGACACAGTTGATCAAAACTAAGTTATTTATTTTATTTATTTATTTATTTATTTATTTGGTCGTGGGTTTCCCTCACGACCATCTGCAGGTTGCTGGCAGACCTTCCCACTTACGGCTGGAGAGGAAGGCAGCCAAAGTTAAGTAACCTACATTTCAATGACAGTCATTGAAATGTAGGTAATAATGTTAAGATCCAAACAAGCCTTACGTATCCCTATAAAACACCTTAGACACATGTTTAGAAATTGTGATCTTATTAGTGTCAAAATTATCATTCAGTTTTCATTGCCACTTATAGTTTAGCTGCTTAGTATATCAAATTATAATATTTAAAAAAGGCACATGTTGGGACACAGTATAATTGCTCTACGTAATAATTTCAACATGTATGAAGTTAATCAGATATGCACGTTTTAGTCCATAACACCTCGGGCTTAATTAGATAAATTTTAATTATCGGTTATTTTATACCTGCTGTATATATTCACGGTTTTATAATGAATTTTTTGGATTCTGTTAATGTTGTCCTATATTTAATAAAAACCATGCTGTGGGCGAAGACAAAATGTCAGGTCTGACTTCAGGAGGCCCTTGACACACGTGTCTCATAAATAGAAAATGTAGCCTGCTGATTGATCATGAATGTATTTAGTAGCTAGGTAATTATATGCTCTTTTAACTGACTGGTTTCTGTTGTACCTTCTGTGATTGTGCAGAACGTTTGTATGTTTATAAAGTGATAGATACTTTTCTGTCAGACATGATAGCAAACTATAATAATCAAGAACAAAAAAAATTGGATCGCATCCAAAAATGCTTCTAGTTCTAGTTTATTTTCTTTTCTTTTTAGAATATTTACTTACACACTTGAATGAGGTTAAATACGTATCTTTACCGACAAGGCCAGCTCAGTTTCTTCCTTTGACGGCACGAGTTCATTTGCTCTATCCCTGCTTCTATTAGTGGCCAAATGCCAAGTCACTTTGGACACAACAGTCTGAGCTTGATCCGTTCTCTCTGTCATTCACTGAAGAGATCGAGAACAACGGACATTATTTACAGCTAACTACTGGCTCAAATGTATAATAAAAATACTTCTTTAATTTGCAGATCCGATCCATGCACACGACAGCTGAACTAAATGTTTGTCTGTGAGAAAACAGAAGAATTCGCCATGATTAGTTAGTCTTGATCAAAGGATATTTTTTCCCCCAATACTCATAACCCGGAATTACCTCTGCCTGCCCATTCTCTGCACTTTGGAAAAAACCCAGGTATGGAGGCACCATATTTCTTTGTGACGTTGTTTACAAGGGTGGTTTTTGATTTATTTATTTATTTTACTGATTTAATTTGTTTTGCGGTCAACTTAGTTTACACTGTAGTAAAGAAAATTTCCTAACCATTGTTAAGGAGTAACTGAACAAGCTGGCGTGGTTAGTAATCCACTGTGTTCCGAAATTTGTATTTCGGAAATAAGCATCGTTATAGCAAGCGATGACTATCGGAGTGCCAGTCAAAATGTGAAATGCAAACATAGTCATACTGCATTCTGCGTCGATGGAGCTGTTTTAAGACGGTGTGATTGCTGTTTTTTTACCATGCTTACAATGTATCAATTTATTTATCTATTTATTTATTTAATTGTTTGACTGGTGTGGACCTACAGCCCCTATAATGCTGATCTTTAGGTAAAATATGTACTGGCCTCAAGTGAACGCCAACCTCTTGGCCCCATGTCACGATTTTGACCATTATCAATAGAGATTTTTGGCTGTGAGCGTCTTACAAAGCATCCAACAAAATTGCGTAGACCAGCTAATTAGACAATGACATTAACTCTCAATATGACATACACGTACAAGATTACAATAAAGAAAAAGGATTGGTCAGAGGTCACCAAGGCCATTTGGATTGGTGAACAGGCTCGGTGACAGCATTCTCATTTAATGGAGCAATCGCTGTCCAACATCATCTTACTGAGCAATATTAACTTTTTCAAGCCCTGAACTTTCCTTCAAAAATTTGTATGATTGATGGATGGTCGTGGGTTCCCCCCGGGTTCTGCCCGGTTTCCTCCCACTATACTGCCGTCGCACAGGTGAAATATTCTTGAGAACGGCGTAAAACACCAATCAAATAAATAAATAAATTAACAAATAAATAAACCCATTGTTAGCACAGTGACATTTCGCTGCCTGTTCTTTTTCATAAAAGAACATCACCGTTCATAACAATGCTTATTACTGTTGTCTAATGTTGTGTCATGGAATAAATCATATTCAATGTACATGCATTTTTGTCAAAACAAGGAAATAGATACTTATAAATAACGATCACTAACTGGCTGAAGACCCCCTTGCGGAAGTATCAAAAAGGATGATTCTGAACATTTTTATATGTATATTAAAGCGAGATACCCATAGCGCAGGATCAACCTTGCTGACAGGGAGACACCGGATAGCCAAGATTAAAGTATCTGCGTTAGGCAATTACTGGCAAACTTGCCCACGTGTGACCTACATGTATGTCACAAATATAGAAATGTAAATAGCCTTTAGGGATGTTCACTTACAAATTAGCATAGTACACAATTTGGATACTATCATTCATTCGCCTAGAGCATTCCCTGCGCCCTTCCAACATCATTGACGTGGGTTTCCCCAGGGCTCTGCCCGGTTTCCTCCCACCATAATGCTAGCTGCTGTCGTTTTAATTAAATATTCTTGAGAACGGCGTAAAACACCAATCAAATAAATAAATAAATAAACATCATCGACGCATTTTTTTTGTAGCCGTAATTCACCGGCTACGTGTGACCATTTGCCAGCTACAACAGTGTCTTCGCTGCTCTGGTTTTGCTCACTGTGCTGTGCGTCTTTACTTGTATCGTTCCTGAGCAAGTCTCACCTCTGGTTTACACTGGTTAACCATAAAGCCAGTGTTAGAGAAAATAGCGCATTAGTGCTAGGGGAATATAGAGATTTATAACCGTCTAACATGAGACAATACATGGAAATACCACTATCAGTTAAACGCCTTAGGACCCGTCCTTTGTTCAGTTAATTTGCGCTTCTCAAACGTTACTTATTAATGCCCATCAACTGTTGGGCTCGAACGTTCCTTATGCCCGGGTTTGTCTGATATGGATGCGCACGAAAGGATTAAAACGCTAGATTTCTTCTAGACGGTGCCTGGTGAAACTCTATAGCGTTGGTATATGTATCTGTTTATGTCTGTGCGTGGTAAATAACATGGAGTTTGGCTATGCCCAGGATAATAGCCATAAATAGCCATAAACCGTCATCAATTTTTTATTTAACTAAATATGAACGTCCGGCAACGCAGCTCGATTTGTAAATCTGGTTAGCTAGCCGAACCACCACAATATAAAGATGAGACTTAATGGCTGCTGTAACATCAGGGAATTTTACCGGTTGGCTATTGGGAGGTGAGAGAAGATGTTGTGGTGGGTGCCGAAAAATCTCCATATCACCCATTGAATTTTGAATACAAATGAGTTACGGCTTCAATGGCAAAGACTGAACGGAGTGAAATGATGGTGATGGGAGTCCTAATACACTTTTAAATGGATTAGGTCCGATTAAGATACGATGGCCTGGTGGGAGATATTTTCCTGTTACATTTGTGTCATCTACTAAATTTCTAACCCACGAATTCTTACCTATAAAAATCACGAGGGGGTTAGGGTGAAAAGATCTTCGTTCGGTTCCTTTGTCCTGAGCTTGATGAAAGGATAGAGGGGATATATTGCATGCGTCATTTTGATACAATTTACTGCCAATAAAAACACCGCCAATTTAAAGTAAAACGAGATTAGTTGAAATAACCACCGTGGCTAATGGTGAGTGAGGTGAACGAACTTTGTCAAAACCGTTCCCTTGGATACTGTATTCTAATTATTGCTAAGCTTTTTCTTTATTTCTTACTTGCATTTTCACTTTCTAAAGCAGGGCCTGTAATGAGTCGTTAACATATCTTTACCTAATTAGTTTATTTTTGAAATTTTTATTGTGTTTTCGTGGACATGCCTTGGAGCATGTAGTGAATGACCGTGACATAACCTTTCAGAGTATGAGAGAAACATGCTGCGAAACGTTAAGAAGGAAAAAGCGTAGAACATGACTATTGCAACACTAAGCCAGCGAAGAACCGTTTTAAAGATTGGTTCGTGCATATCTCATTTAGAGGTATGCTCAGTTTCACAAAGAATAATTATGTAATGCCGTAACACACTCGGAGCATTCCTGCTTCACCGAAGAATATACCGTGTTAAGATGTTTTGCCTTGATTTCCAACTGCCAATAACAGATGTACCTAAACACCGAATCTATCCATGTAAACGTCCACATTGCATTTGTTACAGAAGTCTTTGGAGACCACCATTTACAGCTGCTAAGTTACATATCTTCACGGTGCGATTTCCAACACATTTGGGCACAACGATTTGCAAAGGACACAAAAACGCCGAATGCGACAAATGGATTTCACACCTGAATCATGCGAGTTTCTCATCCTCACGTTCACTTTAAAACGTGTGACAGTCTTAGAAACTCAAAACTTCCACCATAATGATTTCCTTTAGCGATCATCTCGACCTGTCAAAGCACTTTGGTGGTTGAATAAGAATGCACGAACAAGTCAGCTTACCTCTAACGGTTTTTTCTCCCCCTTTTTTTACTTCGCTACATCTGTATCCAAATGCTGATTTTCCACTGTTGCCTGCAATAAAACTGCAATTGTTGCATTTCATGCCATGGATGTAATCGAAAGTTTCGGTTCAGTCATCGTCGAACAAAATTTGGTGTAATATTAATCACACAAAAATATGTACAGTTGCAATGAAACAGGTAAAGATACAAATTGGTCAGTATTAAAACTGGCCATACACACTGACCGTTTCTATGCATTTTGAATTTCATTTTGTTCTTAAACTATGGTACAGTGACTTCTCAGTAATTCAGGATTAATTGGGGGAATAGCTATAATTTGGGGTTAACAACGTATCTCTAAATGTTGTACGCCTTGTATGCTAACGATCAGAAAAATTAAACGTATCTGGAAATACCCAATTCGTTGTCAGATCATATTAAAAAATCTAGTGATACACGCTTTGTCCATTTTAGCTCCATGCACACACCACCAAGTACGTGTTTGGCATACGTGATGATGGTGCATAAATATCTGGATAAGAAGAAGAGGGAAACTCTTTGAGTGAAATTCTTTATTCAACAGTTTTCCGTTATACTTGCAGCCCCCACCCACCCACCCACCCCACCCCCGGAGTTTACACAGAGCTATAATCTTAAATCATTAGCTGAATGTAGGATTGGTCAACGAAACGTCCACCGCGCTGTTCAAGACAACAAAACGACCGTTGCAAAATCTTGAACAGTATGTTTTATACACCGTAGTGACAGACTGAAAATTACTAGATGAAAATGATCCTGTTTGACTCAGATATAGAGCTGACGTGATACATGCTTTCAGTTATGTTAATAAAGTAAATTATTCTTTAAAAAAACCCGCATAAACCCAGTGACACCTTTCGCTAAATCCAAGAGCACAATAAATATTCCAAACATGTACCTGTCTTCATTCATTTTATATTTGTGGGCATTCACATAATAAAGATCAATTTCTTCCCAGGAGATCATTAACTAATTTGCTTTAGTACTTCCAGTGGTGACGAAAGGCCAAGACTGTCTAGATCCAGTTGCGGGCAATCAATTACTGAAGGAAGCAAGAAGGATGGACATTATTTACATCTAATGGCTGACTTAAAACATTAAGTCAATCTGATCTGAATACATGTACAAGACTGTTGGCCTTAAAATCTGTCTGTCTGTTTGGAGTGTTTGTTCAGTCATCCTAATCAGTCATCGGTGAATTACGAGCTACTAATCCGTAACGTTTAGCAGAAGCCTGGATTTTGTTGATCAAACGATTCCAGTTCCAAGACAAAAAACAGTTGTCACAAACTTACTAACGAGTTTAATACAATGTT